>NC_088302.1:41894944-42194944 GCF_032854445.1 Liolophura sinensis | reverse complement strand
GAAAATTTTACTAAACATATCACAACAGTGAAGTTTAAGGGGAATTAAATCATATGCCAAGATACATCATTTAAAGGGCTAGTTATGAACTTTAAAAGTTTTTCATCTTAAACTGAAAGTTATCTGACAAAATACATATTTTGATGACTGTGTTATGTTTTTGTATTATTTTGTTTGTGTATATATGTAATTTGTAGCTTATATTTGACCAGAAAATATAATAATAATTTATATACAGCCCAAATCTGGACTGTCTATAATTTGGTCCATGCTATTTCCCTTTGAATTTTGAAATGTTGTGCTATCACTCGTTCTCCTGTTTAACTGACTGTCAGTGGCATTACATGAATTGTGGACCCCCATCATGACATCACATCGTTCCGAATTAAAACATACAGACCTACATGTACATGTAAGTGCTGAACATTTTCCATACAATGTGACTTTGACCATTTAACACTTAAGAAATTATTTAACAAAGAAAACTTCCAAAATCTTATACAACACACCTATCACCAACAATTTTTGCTGAAGTCTAAAACATTGGTCTAACTGGGCCGAAAGGTGGTGTGAGATATCATCTTTGAACTGTATTCTGTGTTTCGTCTCTTTAACCAGGTGGTATTAAGCCAAGGTTTGACAGTACCTGCAAACTGTATGAACTGGACCCCTGTGATGGCTATGGCAAAGTCTGCCTAGTGTATAAAGGCTGTAAGATTGGTATGAACTTGTTCCTTTTGCATCAAACATACCCTTTCTAATAAAGCCTGCATGGTTCTGTGTGACTGATGTGCATACATGTATGTATATTCTTGATTGAATGCTTTGATTGTACCATGTTTCTAATGTCATTATTGAGTCTACACTGATGGATTTGACGTTGATAATGATGTAATGATCCAAGTTTTGACCTTTATGAGCTAAGCCGGCTTTGTGCAGATTTCTTTGTCTGTGTCACAATAGCACAGAGACACAGATGCTCTAATATGATTGTTTCCCAGGAAATAGAAGTATTCGATAAACTTATTAACATCGGGATATAGGTGGACATGTATAAGAAGAATTGCTCAATATTAGAAAGCCTAGTATCTATAATCTTACAGATAATACTGCACAGAAGGAATTTGATAAGTTATGCTTTGTAATAGCGATGAAACCTTAGAACTAATTGAAATCGACTTAAAATTGGATTTTGCAGACAGACGGGAAAGGTTAACAAGTGTATGTGCCATGTGTTCTAGTCTGTTTTAGTGCTGTTTATAGTAGCTCATTACACGTAACTTAACTCTTGTGTCTGATTAGTGTATGTCATGTCTGAGGTGGGGACATACCTTGTTTGCCTTCCATACACATGTGCACTACTAGTTTTTCATCGCTCTGTCTCTTCTCACTCCTTCATTTAAGTGTAGTGTGGACATGTATGTTATCCAAAGACATCTTTTCCCACCTAAAGCAATAACTTTTACATATGAAGACATGTGTACGTGGTCTTGTTGCAAGATGCATTTGAACTAGGAAATGCTCATTTTATCTCCACCAGAGTTATGCCCATGGCATAGTAACTGGACACCTTTTCCTCTGGAGATCTGCTCCAGAAGTTCGATGTGGTTTCACAAAACTAGTATGTGATTTAACATGTATGCATTTGAAAACAGAATCATGTGGCTTACACATTGTTTTAGCCCAAAGTAATGAACCCAACTGAACTAAACATGTACATGTTGTAGCATCTGCGTCATGTCTGTATTTTAGGCCTCTGTCATGTCTGTATTTTAGGCACGCTGGACTCTAAACCAGATATCTGGTTTCTGGACCGAGCCCTGAACTGGCATTACATGTGTGACTCCTTCACCGCTTACTACAGACTGATGGTCATGCACTTCGGCCTTCCTCAATGGCAGTACGCCTTCACAGACATAGGGCTCAGTTCTCAGGCCAAGGTACTCATTCACAAACCAGCTGCTCAGTCCAAGATACCCTTTCAGAGACATATACAGGATTCTGCAGTGTTCAGGCCAAGGCACGCGTGCATTCACAAAAATATAGGGCTGGGTGCTCAGAGCAGACTATAATAGATCTGTACTTGAACTGTTATGTATACATGTACTATAAAAGCTATTCTGGACATCATCATCGCCGTTACACCTGTGATTATCGCTGAGGTTGTACCTTAATTTTTGAAGCTTTCTTAAGCAGGCTGTTCTGGTTGGCTTACTCCATTCAGAGAAAATATCGCATCTGTCTTGTCTGTTGGGTGAAATAACACTGCAGGTAACTTCTTAAAACATGAATCAAACAAATCAGTGAGTCACTAAACTTTTTCCAATATGGAGATAATTTGTGTATGGATGGTTTTTCTATTTTCAGGTACATGTACCGTATACATCATGTGTATGTGACATTGTCCCTTCTCTTTTTGGCAGCAATGGTTTCACCTGTTTGCCCCTCTGAGGTTGGAACTGGACCTGGAGACCCACATCCCTGCTGATACAGCACGACCACCCAGTACACTTACCCAGATTGATGTCAGTAAGGTGTTTAAGGGGAGGGCAGAGAAGAAGTAAGTTTATCACATACACGTATAAACCACTTTGGTGATCTAATGGTTAAAGCTGAGAAACCTGGAATCAAACCAGGATCTTGTCATACTAAAGACTTCAAAAATGATACAAATTTGATACTTAGGACTGGTTGGCCTGGTATAATGTGACTGGCATGACTGGGTGACGTGTCATGTTTGGCATCTTCCACATGATCAATACTTCAGTTGTGGCAGCACTTTGGTGGCATGGACTCTACCCTACCACAAGAAGACACAGTATATGCAAGGAAGAAGGGGAGAAGACACATAAAGTAAATTCACCTCTGTCCATACATATTAGTACCCTCACTACCCTTAAACACTTGTTATAACGTCGCTCTGTTCAGAAATTGTAATTTCTCCTTTACGAAGGTATGACAGCCTTTTTTTTTTTAAATTTGTCTGTCAGATTATCTTGGCCGTCTCGTCATACATAAAGAATCAGAACTAAAAAATAGCCCCCTTGCTATTTCCACACTTCTCATACAGTTACGATCTCAAAAGTGTACATTCCTGGGTAAAAAAGTCCTCAGCATTTTTTTTTTTGTCCAGGAAAGTACAGTTACTCAGCCTTTCTCCACACCCAGTTTAATCTATTCAGGCCTTCTTAAATTCACCTTTACTTTTATTGTGTCAGTTTTCCTACCACCCGGATTATTGTCATACTTCTCCGTGTACATTGTAGTTTAGATATGTTAGATGATAAATCTATCTTTTAGTAGTAATAGTAATGAACTGTTTGTATTTGTAACCCTGTTTATTTACATATATTATTAGATATCTTTGGAAAATACATTTATAACTTCTTTCAGAAAACCAAGCAATTCTGCACCACCATCTCAAGGCCTGAAGAAAAAGGCTGCAGTGCCTGGGAACAAGTGAGTTTTATTTATTTTTTGGATTGGTCATTGACGCCGTATTCTAAACTATCTCCAAACACTTAAACAATGGTAAGCAAAGTGTGCTTAAATTGACAATCTATGCACAGAAGTCTGGATAAGCGCAACACGGACAACAATGCGTTTTTTCAACGTTGTAACCCTTCCAGTAGCGGCGGATTGCTGGTATTACATGCAAGAGATGGGAGTGAACAGCTTGCGGTCAATGATGGCAGACATCTCCTGTGATACAGGACTCAGTCGGCGGTACACAAACCACTGTCTCCGCGCCACTGACAGTACAGACATGAGGTGTACACCTAAGTGTGAGGTATAGATGAGGTGTACGTCTCATGTACACCTTAGTGTGAGGTATAGATGAGGTGTACAACCCATCTATATTGTCTGAGGTGTACTCTACCTCAAGTACACCCAGCCATATGTCTATACCTCAGATGTACCTGAGGAACTTTAAAAAAAATGTACACTTTGAAGATGTAGCTCAGATACACTTTAAGAGTTTTGAGTGTTTTCTTTAATATGAGATAATGTACCTCAAATACCTCTCAACAACATTGAAAAAAAATCGACACTTAGAAGATGTACCTCAGGTACACCTTAGAAACTTTAAAAATTATAAAAAGTAAATGATGTACCTCAAGCACATCTTTGAAACTTTAAGTGTTTTCTATTATAGTTTAGTGGTCATGTATCTCAGGTACAAGTTTTAAAACAGGAGATCAGATTTAAACATTTTACTTCAGACAAAATGTTGAGTACAAAATTACAAATGTTTTTATGCAAAAGAAAAAATGTGAAGTAAATAAATACAAGCCTTTGTCTCACCCTATGCTGGCTTACCATTCAGTGTGCAAATATTGACCAGTCACAAAACACTGATATATCTGCCCCTGATTATTCCAAGATGTCTACCCCGAACACTGTGCATATATATTCCAGGCTGTGGGAAAAAAAACAATTATTCACAGATTGATGCTTCCTGGGACAGAATTTTTTATATGTTTGGGCACATGAACAGTTCTAAAGGGCACAGAAAAGGAGTAGCACTAAATTTTGATCCAGCAGCTAGAAAGCCTCATGTAAATGTATATCACTGTTGTTGTAAATCAGCTGAGATTTACAGATATTTTAAACAAAGAACAGCATGCACAGACAAACTTACTTAAATATATCTATAACTTATACAGCCAATATTTAAGTGTTTGAGCTTGTTTCCTGTCAGAATAAAAGTGAAACAGTGTACATCCACCTTGACTCTAAGCATGTACCTCAGATACACCTCAGGCATCATATTTTTTACCTAATATTTACAGGGTACACATCCATTGAGGTGCTTAATTGGCAGCACCTCAGATGCACCTTAAATACACCTCAAATATACCTTAGACACACCTCAGTTCACATATACTACATTCCAATGGAACACCTCAGATGTACCTCAAGTATACCTCCAGTACGCCTTATAAGGGTACATGTAAGGGTGCAACCACTGCTCTGAGTGGTTATTATTGGTCAATAACTGTCATGTGCCTGGCTCTGATTGGATGATTTATTTCCCACTCATTCCATTGGCGTGGATTTTCCCAAAATCATAACATAACATCCTAGGTCATTACATATCAACAAAAATGAAAGAGCGGTTGTTGTCTGTGTTATTTTTCACCCTAACGGCTCCATTATTTCGTGCTGGTATTTTTGAATAGAAATAAAACATAGTTGCCATGCTCAAATCACCAAGATAATACACAGCCGACGGGCCGAGCTCTCAAACAGTGGACAACTTCCGTCTGATGTGTATTATCTTAGTGATTTGAGCCTGGCAAACTACGTTTCATTTCTTAACTCTCTGTGAGTTTTATTTATTTATTTCTTTGATTGGTGTTTTACTCCATGCTCAAGAATATTGTGTGAGTTTAAAGTTGGCTTGTTAAGCACTTCATGATGGAGATGTGATTCTCCATTTTTACCTTGCTGTTTGATGAGGCATCCATGTAGTGTCACCATGCCAGCATGTCAATCATGTTGGACATTGGAACTAGCAGGAAGACTTCAGTATGAGATGTAAAATGTTGAAAAAAACCTTAAATGGGATAGTAAAACTCAAACAAATGGTGTAACAGAATTGCTGGAAGAGATAGCTGACCAGACTTTTTTGTTTGTTTTGTGTAAGATTTGTGTTTTCGTGTAAGATTTGTGTTTTCGTTTTTTTTGTGTAAGATTTGTGTTTTCGTGTAAGATTTGTGTTTTCGTGTAAGATTTGTGTTTTCTGTCTTAATTCCACAGGACCCCAACAGGAAGCCTGAAGTATGGCCATTCGTCAACACAAACTTCTGTGAAATCACTGAAGTGAAGGCATGTCCTAATGGCGTATGGATACGAAAGCAGAGGAGAAAGATTCAACACCCAGACTGTGTGTACTGTGTCCTTGGAGAGGCTCCTGAGCTGAAGATCAGACAAAAATTAACTGACCTAGGGTTGTAACGCAGATGAATACAGAGAGAGTATCATCATCCAGAGTGTATGTATACTGTCACTGACCTGGTCACTGAGGGGAAGATGAGACAGTAACTGAGCTAACAGCAGTACTTGTATACAGAGAGAGCTTCATCATCCAGAGTGTATGTATACTGTCACTGACCTGGTCACTGAGGGGAAGATGAGACAGTAACAGAGCTAACAGCAGTACTTGTATACAGAGAGAGCTTCATCGTCCAGAGTGTATGTATACTGTCACTGACCTGGTCACTGAGGGGAAGATGAGACAGTAACAGAGCTAACAGCAGTACTTGTATACAGAGAGAGCTACATCATCCAGAGTGTATGTATACTGTCACTGACCTGGTCACTGAGGGGAAGATGAGACAGTAACTGAGCTAACAGCAGTTCCTGTATACAGAGAGAGCTTCATCATCCAGAGTGTATGTATACTGTCACTGACCAGGCTGCTGAGGGGAAGATGAGACAGTAACTGAGCTAACAGCAGTACTTGTATACAGAGAGAGCTTCATCATCCAGAGTGTATGTATACTGTCACTGACCTGGTCACTGAGGGCAAGATAATATAGTACCTGATCTAACAGTGCTACATGTATTACACAGAGAGCTTCTTCATACAGAGTGTATGTGCATGCACTCAGAGACAGTTTCATCATACAGAGTGTATGTACATGCATACAGAGACAGTTTCATCATACAGAGTGTATGAACATGCACACAGAAAGAGCTTCATCATACAGAGTGTATGTACATGCATACAGAGACAGTTTCATCATACAGAGTGTATGTACATGCATACAGAGACAGTTTCATCATACAGAGTGTATGTACATGCATACAGAGACAGTTTCATCATACAGAGTGTATGTACATGCATACAGAGACAGTTTCATCATACAGAGTGTATGTACATGCATACAGAGACAGTTTCATCATACAGAGTCTACACAGATACAGAAAGAGCTTCATCATACAGAGTGTATGTACATGCATACAGAGACAGTTTCATCATACAGAGTGTATGTACATGCATACAGAGACAGTTTCATCATACAGTCTACACGCATACAGAAAGAGCTTCATCATACAGAGTGTATATACATGCATACAGGGACAGTTTCATCATACAGAGTGTATATACATGCATACAGAGACAGTTTCATCATACAGAGTCTACACGCATACAGAAAGAGCTTTATCATACAGAGTGTATATACGTGCATACAGGGACAGTTTCATCATACAGAGGCAGCTTCATCATACAGAGTGTATATACATGCATACAGGGACAGTTTCATCATACAGAGTGTATGTACATGCATACAGAGACAGTTTCATCATACAGAGTGTATGTACATGCATACAGAGACAGTTTCATCATACAGTCTACACGCATACAGAAAGAGCTTCATCATACAGAGTGTATATACATGCATACAGGGACAGTTTCATCATACAGAGTGTATGTACATGCATACAGAGACAGTTTCATCATACAGTCTACACGCATACAGAAAGAGCTTCATCATACAGAGTGTATATACATGCATACAGGGACAGTTTCATCATACAGAGTGTATGTACATGCATACAGAGACAGTTTCATCATACAGTCTACACGCATACAGAAAGAGCTTCATCATACAGAGTGTATATACATGCATACAGGGACAGTTTCGTCATACAGGGTGTATATACCGGTATACAGAGAAAACTTCGTCATACAGAGTGTATGTATGTGTATATAGAGAGAACTGTGTATACTGTCCCTGAGCAAGTCACTGAGGGGGAGATAACACAGTAACTGATCTAACAGTAGGACTTACTGTATATATACAGAGAGGACTTCAACATATGGAGTGTATGTACATGCATACAGAGAGAACTTCATCATGCAGAGTGTGTGAACATGTTTACAGGGTGTATGATTACTGTCACTGACGAGCCACCACGGAGAAGATAAGACAGTAACTGATCTAACAGTGGGACATGTATGACAGAGAGATCTTCATCATTGAGAGTGTATGTATACTGGCATTGATCAGGATGCAGAGGTGAAGATAAGACACTAAGTGATCTAAGCAGAGCGATTTATCATCCTGTGTGTATGTACACTAGCAGGAAGATAAAGAGAGCAACTGATCTAAGCGGAAAGCTTTAATCATCCAGCGTGGATGCAGGGCTTCCGCTGGCATTCGCCATTGTCGCCAGTTGCGAGTAAAAATTTGGACTGGCAGTAAAATCAGGGAAATGGCGAAAGTTTTTGGCCACAAAATTATTTACTCGAGAATATATACTGGCTGCTGAAGAGGTGGAAATGGCCACAGACCCCCATCAATTTTCCATAAGCGACAGTGTTAATGTTTAGTGCTGTAGCTCAGCCCCAAACATTCCGTGGCCAATAAGCTTTGGTGCATACCTGACCCAGCCTGTGAGGAAAAAGCCATATAAAGCTTGACATAGGTTGACCGTCAAAATCTGGACCTTTCTCTGCCGGCAGCTGGGAGGGGTGCCTAGCAGCTCAAAGAGGACGTCACTCACATCCTAATAACCACATATCTCCTTGTGTCCTCTCACCCAGAATTCCAAACTTTCATCAGTAAAACTCATACCTGCCCAAAGCTTAGACAATTTCCAGCATTTTGATGCCAAGCATTGTCATTTGCCATTGACGCAAATTTAGAACAATTTTTTGAAATGGTTCGAAAGTTCGAAAATAGGGGAATATTTTTGGTGATGAATTTATTTACCTAAGAAAATGTACAAACGTTATACACAAATTACCTGGCGAAGTTTTCCTAGTACTTTTCAGGCATGAGAGTTTTCTGTTGTTTTATGCGTATTGTCGCTATATTTCTGATGATAACAATCCATGTACTTTTATTTCAAAGGGCTTCATTTCAGCGAAACAACAACAACATAGTTGAAAGTTTTAATTGACAGAAATCTACAAAGAGGGTTCAGCATTCTTGGAAGTTGACTAACATTATAGATAACGCTTGAAAATCATTTTTGTTGACTAATGAACGAGAATCCTGGCATTTTTGGAGATGCCTTTTATAGGCAAATCTAAAGGGAAAAAATTACATTAAAAAAAAAAAACTATTAAGGGAGATAAATATAGGTAGTGTTAGACATGTAAATGAAGTTACTTCCCTTGAAAAATTTAACCCTTCCACCCTAGAACTAAATTTATACATTTATTTTGTAACAAATTTTTCTGATAGAGCAAATTGCATTTTAGTAGGACCCTACACAGATTAATTGAAAAAATGTTTATTTTTTTTTTTCAAAAAACAAAAACACTGCATTATTTTGAGGGCAATTGTTCCAAGTGTGGTATGGGGTAAACTCCAGATATAGCTGGAAGAGACCAAACTTGATTCTAGCAGCTATACCAAGGCAAATAAAAACGAATTACAGATGAAGACCACCATGTGTCATAGATACTGCTCCCATTCAGTCATCTGAAGATCACAAAGATTAAGTCAAGGCCACTAAAAAGTATGGCTAAAGAAAAATTGTATTGGCTACAAAGTCTGATGACTGGCTAAAGTGACTGGCTAAAAAAAATACTGATCCAGAGGAAGCCTTGTGTATGTATACTGGCGGGAAGATAAAGACAGCAACTGATCTAAGCAGAGAGCTTTATCATCCAGCGTGTATATATACTATAACGATCATTTTTGTGGGAAGTAAGATTAATACAGGGGCCACACTCCTGTGGTTTTCCTTCAGGCGGTCGTAACCATCCCTGTTACATTGTACTTAGCCTTACAGTTCACATTGCATTGGTGTTTATATTGTTATTTACAGATTATTAGGTCATACGTGGTAAGGTTTTGCAGCAACTTGCGGAAGGTCGTGGGTTTGCCTAAGGCTCTGTTCGGTTTATTCCCAACATAATGCCAGCCGCAATCGTATTAATGAAATTCCTGGAATAACATTTCTTTTCCAATGTGAGAAGCATATGTGATAAGCCATGATTATTTATAGCAACGCCTTCATTCATGCAAGTGTATATCTACACGATCCCTGGATTGTTAATTGTGTCATGATGAATAAACTCTTCAAAACTCGACTGAGAGCGTCGCTTCAAGTTTGAAAGTTAAATGGAGAGGGTTGAGGCCCGCGTAGTGGCCTTTAACCAAACTCCTGGTGTTAAACTTGCCCTATTGGTAATAATCTATTACTTCCATGCCTACGTCCGCACTGAGTCCGATTCATGGTGGTTGTCTTCATTAAGATTCGCAGTTATTCTTGGTCTTCCGACCACGAGGCGGAAGGTCTAACTATTAGGCCACCGAAGCGGTCTCGTTCTATATACGAGTATTATAAACGGAGTCGTTACATTGAAAGCAAACTATTCTCCCTTTGTAGAAGAATGTGCAAGAGAGAAATATTAATATTGTTGTCCCACGGTGTAAATGTCGTGCATCTATTATTCTTATACAGTATTCATCGACAGCTAATGATCAGTCACTATGCCGTTTTGGAGATCTGAGAAGTCTGGCTGGACTTCTTATAGTCCACACAAATACAGCCAATAAGTATGCACTCCATCCGATGAACGGACAGAATCAAAGGACAGACAGAGATTTCTGCGGTTAGAGTTAGATGTATAGTGATTTCCCTATTGTCAGAGTGATGTTCTAAAAGAAACTACCTGTCCTAAGTACTAATGTACGAGTAAGTAGCACTGAGTGGATCCATCCAGTTCCCGTTTGCTCGGCTCTGGTTTTATATTCGATCGATACCCTGGGTCTTTCTTTTCTGTCCGTACTATGATATGAGACTATTGGAAATACTCTAGAAATAGTCTTGTTTACGGCGTAGACAAGTGAAGCATAATGCATGTGAGTTGGAAATTGAAGTAGTAGTCACCTATGATTAAATGTAATGGTGCCATCAGAAGAGCGTTTTGCAATGAAATATCTCTTAAATGTAGGTCGAGTAATAGATTGACGTAAATCAGTCGTTAGTCACATGGCTAATGGAAAAGCTTAAGTCTAGTAAATAAAACTAGTGTAAACGCGATGTCCTCTTTTCTTTGGAGAGTATGATTTTATTACAATACATAGTTACAGGCGAAAGCAACCGCGACAAACACAATGCAATTACATTTATAATAACAGACGCGTATGTCTTACCCGCTGGCACGTTAATTGTGTTCGGTGGAGTGGGCTAGATTTGAAACTGAAAATTGGGTATCTTTAATAATGTTAGTTGGCTGTTTCTTGAAAAGTTCTCATATGTCTGGTCTATGTACATGTGTAGGTAATTAGCGTCCTTACCTGATGTAAATTTGAAATAAATGTGAGCACATCCACAGCTAAAGCGGGATCTGACAAAGGGACACTACTCTGAGCTGGTGTCGTATTTTATAATAGTGAACAATCGATAGTTTAAAAATGTCCTAGATATGGATCACAACCAAATATAACGCGTGCATCTCCCTTGGCAGAGGGTACTACATGGAGCAAAAAGCTCTCATTCATAGTCGAAGGGCAAACGCAAGGGTAGCGGAAAGTGATTTCTTTTCGTACAGAACTACACTTCTACTAGGTCGTGTCCACAAAGGAACGTCATGACCTACTAGTCGGGAAATGTTGGGGCACTAGCCAACGCTTGACAGGTGCTATGATCTTTTCTATTTACAAAAATGACTTTATCAACACCTAAAATGTTCCATGGGGAAACAAATTGATCGTATTGATTGGTGAAGAAATGAAAAACACTAGCAACTATGATGTTCAAGAAATCATGTGAACAACAAAAAAGAGCATTTCGTGTTTTCTTTTTTTTCCACATACATGTAGCACGATTGGTCTCCACGAAAATTTTTCTCCGGCTTCGAATGAATGACTTGTATTTAACCTGGCAAAAGGAGTTTTTTTTTCAGATTCCTTTTTCCTAACTTAAAGTCATGTAATTTTCGGGAAGGTTGTGAACTGTCCATGAAGTTCGATGTGCAAATGTCTCCTTGTCATGCCACTGAATATGTACTCTTGCTCGGTCTGTTGGACGCTGACGGAACAAATTCACAGTTCTCCATCACTCATCTGGATGGAACAGCCGCCTGCACAAAGGGATCGTAAGCCTAAACTGACTGATCACGATCGTAACCTTACTTTGCAGTCGACACACTCTTGCACGAATGTGTGTTGTAAGCAAAAATAGCTGTAATTTACAATCAGGATCTACAGTCAGACACAGTTGTAAATATTTACAATGGCTCCAAAATTAACGTTAAGTACAAATACTTGCTTTATAGGGATACTGTTACTTAGACTCGGTTTTGTAAAGATGTACAATGTAGTTGGTTCAAAAAAGATGTTACGAGCATTTTTTCACATGTTAACTGCTGAATCATGATGTGGAAGTCTTTTGAACATGAGGGGCAAGAGAAATTATTGACTGGTATAATGTTTTTATGTAGGGGTCAGATTTTGCCTGCGAACGGGATTGTGACTTCACAATTTACAATGGCCTTACAATTCCTCGATGCAAGCGTCGCAACGTACTTTTACAATTAATTGTTAACTCAACTTTAGGATCGTAGCTGCGGTCTCTTTGTGCAAGCGTGCCCATCTTATGTCCATTTTATTTTTTTGACTTATATGCGCAGCACTGATCTGTGCATGATATACCGTTTTTTTTTGTTTTTTTTTTGGGGGGGGGGGTGTTTTTTCTTTGATTGTTTATTATAAATAACACTGCGCGATGCTGATAAGCTAATTAGCAACATTATGCCAAACTGTGAAAACTTTGGCCCATGCAAGTTTCGTTTTCTCACTGACTTAAGCAAAAACTTACTTGAAAGAATTCGTGCCTTCTAAACAGCACGACACAGCAACCCTTCACAGTGCAGAGCAGAAAAGTAACCGCTGCATGACAGCCACATAACATACTTTGCGAAAACCTTACAGTACTGTGTGGTTGGTGATTGCATATTGGTGAACAGCAGCCACGTCGTAGGCTTACCGTACTGATGCAATGCATCACGGCAAAGCTCATAATTGCATGTACTATGGCTTGCGACCATTATGGTCGATATCAAGATTATATTTCCACACGGTATCAGCCGTTTGCAGCACATTACTGCGGTTTCTGGGCCTCTTTCATGCATACCACACGATCCAGAACCGGTCAATAGGCTTACTGTGCAATCACGACTTATTTCTCTGTTGAATCGTTGAAAATTTATAATTGCTTCTCTCATTTCGACTGCGATTATCGATTTGAAACGGCTCTGAGGTCTACAAGTGCTATATACCAATGTCGGACATGACAAATATTTTCACGCTCAAATAACCCCTTTGTGATTACAAGCAGAGCGACATATGCAAACATGCACAAAAACTTAAACACTAATGCGTGTGATTTTTATGATAATAAAAGAACCCCAGTAGCCCTCTCATTGATACCCTTAAGAAATATAAACCAATGTGTCCATTGTAACGGTTGTGGGTTCAAGCAGTGATGAGACGAAAACTTTAATGGCTCCAGATTGCATGTGAGTCATCCTGCGTTAGTGTGCTCCCTTAAAGGGATGACCGAGACACCTGTTCGTCCGAAGGATTCAGTAGCTATCGTTCCAGTAGCGCTTCTCTGTCCGCACATGGATCTCAGTTCTCTTCTGAACTTTTGTCCACTTATACAATAAAACAGAAAATTGACCGAGTTGTTGAGATACATTAGTTGATGGACGATGGCGAACCATAAGTCCAACTGCATGTCCTCTTCGGAAGTTGCTGTGCGCGTCCACTCGGGTAAACCAATGTAGTAAATACAAACAGGAGCCGTGGTGACAAGAAATACGGTGTTAAGGGAAAGTAGCAAGGCCGTCATGGAGGAAGGCTTCACCCGATTGTCACCCTCACCGGCACTGTTGGCCGCTACCTTGTTCCGGAATAGGGAACGGGCGATTTTGGTGATGATGGAGATATTACAAATGGCAATTATACTGAAAGGCACCAGTGAGAAAACCGATATGTCAAGCCAAGGCCAGATTTCGTCGAAGAACATGGAATAGTCGTCATTAATGTGGCCACAGTAGGGGATAAGGGCTGGCGGGTCGCCGTCATTGACAGATGGCTCGTCGTAGACAAAATCATAGCCGTACAACAAGTGGGAGTTTACGAGAGCAAGAGCTATCAGAATTAGAACCAGAGTGAAAGTGGTCCTCCTTCGAGTACAAACGCTCTTGGCCTTAAACGGGAAGCAAACAAATATGAACCTCTCCACCGTTACTGCCACAAGAGTCCAGGCGGAGAAGTCGGTGACGGTGTACAGGCAAAAAATTTGAAGTTTACAGATGACGGGGGACAAATCCCGAATGTCTATGTTCACCAAGAACCTGAGCCATTGTCTGAGGAGACCTGTCCACAAGACGAATAGGTCGGCCACACCGAGGACCACCAGGTACGGAGAGGAGGAGATCTTCCAAATAGATTTCCGGCAAAGGACAGCAATGGAGACACTGTTTCCAATAGTGCCTAACAGAATCAGAATTGGAGAACAAACCTTCCATATGTTGTCGGATGCCACTATCCGCGGGTCCTGGGAAGTCGCGTCTTCTGACTGATCCAAGATTTCTGTCGTCGTGCTGGAGAACGTTACGTTCTCCTCAGTGGAGCCATTTGTAGAGTAATTCATGTTTGCGGTTACAGCGAATGTCCGTAAAGTACTGTTAAGCCCAGTTCCTTACACAGTAGGCCTACGAATGCCTTTGATGAGTTCTTGAAACTTATACAAGTATCACATTCTTATACAAAACATAATGAAGACTTCGTTTTCACGTTTCCACGAAACACATTAAGAAGTGCTCTTGGTGCATCAGAATTCAGTTGCAAACGTAGTGACAGTTTGCAATGTTTCAAATGTATAATTTCCACGTCTGTACGACTGTCGATGAAGTAAAGCCCTGGGACTTGTCGTCATGTCTTCAACATGGGGATTTTCTTATCTAAGATAGCATTCAGATGTTTCCGAATTACCCAAACTCAGGATAAAAAGTGCTTCCAAATCTAACCATCTGGGTAATTCTCTCATTGGTTGACCCCAGACCCAAATCACGTGTGTTCCCGAGAGATTTAAGTACAATAAAACTTCCTCATCACAGTTAATGTAGTCCACCAACCATACAAACATTAATGTCATATATCTCAATGGAAGACCAAAAAAAAAAGCCCAAAATACGACGATTACTCGTTGTAAGAAGAAAATAAATGCCTCGTATATTGAGAGATCAAGGTGTCTTCTCGGTAATGTGCACGGACAAGAGAAGATTACAGATGTATATGTAATGAAGCCAACTGAGCGATAATTTATTGCTGTAGGTGTAATTCAGTAACTAGGCAAATAGGCTTGATAACTATGCGGACACATCCAGGAGGTGATCTTACAATGATTGACAATGGATCCATCCATTGACAGATTCATGTTGAACGTCATACACCCGATTTCATTTCTTCACTTTTACGATCAGTTCTATGGGTGGGGGAGAGACTTTTACCAATTTAAAGAGGAACTGTCCACCTGCGTTGTGCCGATTTTAAGCCCATTTTGATGGAAGGCAAAGGTCTTAAGCGAAGGTAAGACACCGCAAACAGCCAAAAGAGCTCCCTTGACTACATTTTTCACCAAGGCCTGTATAAAAACATTGAGAGGGGAGGGATCTGTGCAAATCCCCTGTTGAAGGCTTGAATTGAACCTGTACCTCGTGTGTCTGGTCGCTAGAAATTACAATCTTTACATTCACGTGATAAGATGATCTCTATGTGAAGACTTCATACGCAAAAACCGATAAACGCCATTCTGGGTAAATTTAACGTTAGCATGCCTCTACACAGTTCGAACCGTCCCCTTCTTGTCTGTGAAGTCAGTTTTCCTGCAAAAGCCCTTCTGTCGAGCAGCAAAATATAACGATTGTTTTCAAAAAGCGATAAGCGCCACGATCTATTTTTAACAACTCCCCATATATCCGTTCAGCCACTCAGCGGGTTGAATTGAGGTCACGTGTGTTGCAGTTTTGTACAAAATGGCAGCGCACATGTTTGGCCGGCGTGTGACCGTTTGACAACACAAGTCGCTTCTAAAGTAACATAAACTGCGTGGATAATGGAAAACGTCGATGATATCCTTGAGCAAGTCATTCAGTCCCCAAGAGGACGGAAGCAAAAGCGGCTGCCAGGGAAATCTGCTCGAGCGATAGCGAAAAGGGTTCGTCATAGTGGGGATGAGAAAACGCCTGTGATATTTTGTAACCACAACAACCATTGTGTGTGCGTCGCAGCTTCTCTCTGAACACGACGTTAAACACCATTCATTCACTCACACACTCACTGGAAAGGAAGCTAGCTCTCGACAAACTTTGCTAAGAGGGTACCGGAAGCTCTCATTCACCGCCCTCGAAAAAGAAAATAATTCAACATTAATAATTAAACTAATTAATGCCATTGTGTATTGTTTAAACTGTTAAAAATCGACGAAAATGTGGATTTATCTGGATTTGTATGTTTCTGACATGAAACAGACACTAGAAGTTAAGTTTACCTATTATTTCTCAAAGCTAGATTTTTGATAATGTTGCTGTTTACTACATGGGTTGCACTCTTAAATTTACAATAGGTAATGTTTTACCAAGACTTGTGAAAATATGACGATCAGAAAACAAGAAATCTATCAAAATGGAAAAAATGGATTTATCTGCTTTTGCGTATGAACTCTTCATGTGTCCTCGGTGGGTAAGATATCTTCTTTCGTTGAGGTCGAGTCGGAATAACAAATAAATATGCCTAGTTTGGCTGTAACACTGTAGACTTTTTCGTACGATGCAAATACTCTGGCGTCATGAGCAAAAACGGAGTGGACTTGTTAGGTATACTGACAGGTCAGTAATGTGCAGAATGAGCAAAACACACACATTAGTAATATTGTCCACTTTCTACATTCACCATATTTCATCATGTAAAAAGGTTAAGGTATTTTCTACAGATGCTTTATTTTTATGTTTTCTTTCTGATTTAATCAAAACAACAAATACGAATTAACAGACTCCGGTGAAATCTCCAAGACTTCAAATATCTGTGTTGAATCAAAATATACAAAGACAAACCTTTTTTAAAAAAACATATATACATATAACTCATGCCATACTTTCTCTATAATTCTTTTTGATGACAAAGATACAAAAAAAAACATTCTTTTTTGTCATCGTTGTCACAGTTAAGGAAAAACTTCTTTCTAAAGGTGCAAAAGAGGAATTTTCGCCATTCGCGCGCGTCCGGTAAGAGTCGTGCAAACATGTACAGTAGCGAATTATCAAGTACGCTCACCCGTGTTCGAAAAATGGCACGTGCACCTGGCGGATTTCTATTTCTACGTGCCATGAAAAAATGGTGAGGAAATATATGTCTAAAAATTTCGCGTCCCCCCAAAAAAAACTTTAGAAAAACGGCGCATACTCGCGCGAGCTTTTCTCTCGTGTAGTTAAGAAAAACGCACGCTATTGTACAAAAACCAGTACTGTGTTACTGTTTGTACAGCGACATGCTAGAGACAAACATTATACTGTATATTACTCTAACCTAGTATACTGCCTGTTGGAAAACGCGGTTATTACACAGTGTAAATTTCACTCAGGTACGTTCTCATTATTATTTATTTCACAGCAAAAGAACTGTCACCTCGCCCTTGTGGGGATCTAATGAATGCAGGTTTTGTGTAGAAACGTGGCCTATCAGGCGCATGAACAGATTAGAGATTCCATCCCCTGATTTGCGTACTCAAAATTCGAAATTCAACAATGGACTTATTGTAATTCACACACGTACACCCAACAAGTACGGAGTCGGTGGACGGTTACGGCGAAAATCGAAGACAGAGATTTCTTCTGTTACGGTTAGACGTCAACTGGTTTCTATAAAGTCAGAATAATGGTATAAAAAATTACCGGATGCAAGCCCTGATGTAAAACTGAGTATAGCATTGGGCTAGTCTATCAAGTTTCCGCTGTGTGGGCTCTTTGCCTTTTGTTTTTCCCTTTAGTAACATGATATGACTCCGCGTCAAATACTCTAGTGATAGCCTTCTTTACGGCGTAAGACCCCAACTAACTAATGCATAATGTATGAGAGCTGGAAAATGAAGTACACATAGCTTATCTTTAAATGCAGTGTTGTCGATAGAAGATCGACTGCCATGGTATTTCGCAATTATATAACTTTAAATCTAGGCGGACAACCAGACGGTCGTAAATCAGTCGTCAAGCACTATTTACAGGCGTTGTAAATAAACACACTGCGCAAAGTCGATGTTCCATTTTCGGTGAAGAATATCATTTTGTTAAAATACATGGTTGGAGATGTCAGCAAAGGCTAAATGCCAGAAACACTATTTACCTAAAGCTGATGTTAAGAAACTATTCTTCGCTGGTGAAATTAAACAAACCCTTGATGTCTTACCCACTGGCATATTAACGGTGTTTGGTCCAGTGAGGATACGCCATGTATAGACTTAGGCCTGTCACCTATGTTAGAATAGGCCTGTATCTGGACAGCGCTATTTTTCTCCAGTTTTCTCCAAACGAAATCCCTTCCCACTTCCCCCTCCCCCAAAATGAAATTTAGTGTAGTGATTTTAATTCCCTTTAATAATCTTGATTGGCCATCTCTTACATGTGTGTGGTTTATGTAGATTTTTAGGCCATTTCCACGTATACCTGATTTAAATTTTTGAAACAGATGTCGGCACATCCAGGCCAAAATCTACAAACTTTTCTACTGAAGAAGGGGCAGTACTCTGCGTTGGTATCGTATCTCGTAATAGTGAAGAATCGATTGCTTAAAAACGTGCTAGATCTGGATCACCACTAAAACATGAGAATCAAGGGTTTGTTCCCAGTCCATGCTGTGCACAGCGAAATTTTTATCAAACTCCGTGCATAGCTTGTTCACTACATATACATTTTGAATAGTAAAGAATCGTTAACAAAACTTCTGGATCGGAATCCTACCACAATGAAATAATCTTGTAGTAGTGCCACAGCCAAGCGGTGCATAAAGTTACATCCAAATCCGTTCCTAACTTTTCCTTTTGCTGACAAACATTTGACAATGGCAAAACGTCATTTTCCAGCAAATTTCCAACATCCAGATCACAACAAAATGTTAAACAAAAAGACAACAAACATGTTAACCTTAGTTCTTTTCTAAAAGGAGTGAAAACAGATCCAAACGACCAGAGCCATTTCTTTCTGGCGTGCCTGGTAACTTTTTAGCTTATCAGTTTTTAATCTGAAACTGTGCAATATATCCAAATGTGGAAACAATCTATCGTGTCTCTCGTATGCTGTTTACCCTCATTCAGTCCATTTGATAAAAAGGCAAAATCCTGCAAACGCGCATCTCATCTGTTAAAACTTATAGCTGTGGGTGCGAGCCATTTTGAATATTTGAACCGATATGGTATAACTCTTTTTCTGCGTGGAGTTTTCATTTTGGTGGATAAATACATACACACTTGACGCTGTGTCGCGACTCACATTTGTCCATTTTCCCTAGTTATCATGGTTACCACATTGCCTTTTCCCAACATACACTATATAAAAAGATATGATTTCACGTCCGGGATACAACTCCCATTGTTTCCAACGTAAAGTGTTAATTTGTGGTAAATGCAGAGATGAAGATGTGTCGCAACTCACATTTGTGCGGGCTATAGCTCCAAATGTTTTCCGCGTATAGTTTTCATTTTTGAAACTGATGGTATAAGCTATTTAAGAAATGGGCCTTGCAATTATGGATGGCTTTATGTAAAGTCTACGAATGGGACACCATTATTATGATTACAAGTTGAGCTACATAAGCAAACGTTGACAGATGGCTCTAATCCACACCATAGTCCACGACGAAAATAGTACAAGTAATGTTTTGTGAAAATACGAACGCTGGTGCAAATCCATTGAAAACGTCATCCCATAGTTACCGTTGCGTATTCAAACGGTAATAAGACGGCAACATTAATTGATCCATATTCCAGAGGACTCACGGTGAGTTTGCCTGTTCTCTGAGAGGGATGACCGAGACACCTGTTGGTGCTGTGGACACAGTCGCTGTCGTTCCAGTAGCGCCTCTCCGTCCACACATGGATCTCAGTTCTCTTCTAAACTTAGGACCACTTATACAATAAAACAGAAAATTGACCGAGTTATTGAGATACATAAGGAGCTGAAGGATGGCGAGCCATAAGTCCAACTCTATTTTCTTTTCGGCGGTTGCCGTGCGCGTCCACTCGGGTAAACCAATGTAGAAAATACAGACGGGAGCCGTGGTGACAAGAAATACGGTGTTAAGCGAAAGTAGCAAGGCCGTCATGGAGGAAGGCTTCACCCGATTGTCACCCTCACCGGCACTGTTGGCCGCTACCTTGTTCCGGAATCGGGAGCGGGCGATTTTGGTGATGATGGAGATATTACAAATGGCAATTATACTGAAAGGCACAAGAGAGAAAACCGATGTGTCAATCCAAGGCCAGATTTGATAGAAGAACATGGAGTAGTTGTCATTAATGTGGCCACAGTAGGGGATAAGCGCTGGCTCTTCGTAGACGGAACCATAGCCGTACAAGAAGTGGGAGTTCAGAAGAGCAAGAGCTATCAGGATTAGAACCAGAGTGAAAGTGGTCCTCCTTCGAGTACAAACGCTCTTGGCCTTAAACGGGAAGCAAACAAATATGAACCTCTCCACCGTTACTGCCACAAGAGTCCAGGCGGAGAAGTCCGTGAACGTGAACAAAGAAAAAATTTGAAGTTTACAAATGACGGGGGAAATATCCCAAATGTCTATGTTCACCAAGAACCTAAGCCATTGTCTGAGGAGGCCTGTCCACAGGACGAATAGATCGGCCACACCGAGGGCCACCAAGTACGGAGAGGAGGAGATCTTCCACATAGATTTCCGGCAAAGAACAGCAATGGAGATACTGTTTCCAAAAGTACCTAACAGAATGAGAATTGGAGAACAAACCTTCCATAAGTTGTCGGCAACTTCTTGCCGTGGGTCCTGGGAAGTCGCGTCTTCTGACTGATCCAAGATTCCTGTCGTCGTGCTGGAGTACGTTATGTTCTCCTCAGTTGAGCCATTTGTAGAGAAATTCATGTTTGCGGTTACAGAGAATGTAGGTAAAGTACCCTGGAGTCCAAATTAGTACACAGTAGGCCTGCGAAAACCTGTGATAAGTTCTTCAAACTTATACAAGTATCATGTTCTTATAAAAAATATAATACAGACATCGTTTTCACGTTTCCAAGAAACACTTATTTAGAAGTGCTCTTGGTGCATCAGAAATTAGTTGCAAACGTAGTGACAGTTTGCAATGTGTCCTTGTCCAAGATAGCATTCAGATGTATCAGGTCTACCCACACTCAAGAAAACAAGCGCATCCAAACCTAACCATCTGGTTAATTCTCTCACTGATCGACTCCAGACACTAGTCATATGTGTTTCCGAAATGAGGGATTTGAGTACGATAAAAGTTCTCCACCATCGTTAACGTGGTCCACATGACCATACAACCATTCATGCAATATGTCTCAACGGAAGACCATTAATGCTTCAAATATATAGAGACCCGGGTATCTCTCACTCTCGGTAAACTGCACCACAAAGATTACAGATGTATATGTAATGAAGCCGATCAAGCGATAATTTACCCCTGTACGTGTAATTCAGTAACTAAGCAAAAAGACTCCGTAATTAAGCAGACACAGCCAGGAGGTGATCTTACAATGATTGACAATGGATCCATCCATTGACAGATTCATGTTGAACGTCATACACCCGATTTTATTTCTGACACTTTTACGATCAGTTCTATGGGTGGGGGACAGCAGAGACTTTTACCAAGTAAAAGAGGAACTTTCCACCTGCGATGTACCGATTTTAAGCCCATTTTGATGGAAGGCAAAGGTCTTAAGCGAAGGTAAGACAGCGCAAACAGCCAAAAGAGCTCCCTTGACTACCTCTTTCACCAAGGCCTGTATAGAAACACTGAGAGGGGAGGGATCTGTGCAAATCCCCTGTTGAAGGCTTGAATTGAACCTGTACCTCGTGTGTCTGATCGCTAGAAATTACAATCTTTACATTCACGTGATAAGATGATCTCTATGTGTCCTCGGTGGGTAAAATATCTTCTTTCGTCGAGGTCGAGCCGGAATAACAAATCAATATGCCTAGTTTGGCTGTAACACTGCAGACTTTTTCGTACGATACAAATACTCTGGTGTCATGAGAAAAAAGGGGTGAACATGTTAGGTATATTGACAGGTCAGTAATGTGCAGAATGAGCAAAACACATACATTAGTAATATTGTCCACCTTATACATGCACCATATTTCATCATGTAAAAAGGTTAAGGTATTTTCTACAGATGCTTTATTTTTATGTTTTCTTTCTGATTTAATCAAAACAACAAATACGAATTAACAGACTCCGGTGAAATCTCCAAGACTTCAAATTTCTGCGTTGAATCAAAATATACAAAGACAAACCTGTTTAAAATAAAACATATATACATATAACTCATGCCATACTTTCTCTATAATTCTTTTTGATGACAAAGATACAAAAAAAAACATTCTTTTTTGTCATCGTTGTCGCAGTTAAGGAAAAACTTCTTTGTAAAGGTGCAAAAGAGGAATTTTTACGAGTAATTTTTGTAGCTGTGGGAAAAAAAAGTATTCTGGAAGGCTCAATAAAAAGGATTTGTTTTCTTAACTGCTGCTGTTTAGACCGCCCCTAAATTACCAACAGGCAGGCCGATTAGTGGAACTTGAGTGTCAAGTGCTTACTTTTTGTTGGTTGATTATCGCGGGGTAGAGATACTCTCTCGGACCAGGGCTTAATAGGCCAGTTAAAAACCATTTCATCGGTAAAATCGACTACGATCTCACTATCAGTTATGCCGGAGATGTACATGCTACACTGATTCTCCACAGAGTGGATGTTAGAGGCCCCCAAAATCAGCGAGGGATAAAATCAACTCGAAACTGATTTACCACGTGCACCTGCGATATTCGCCATTCGCGCGCGTCCGGTAAGAGTCGTGCAAACATGTACAGTAGCGAATTATCAAGTACGCTCACCCGTGTTCGAAAAATGGCACGTGCACCTGGCGTATTTCTATTTCTACGTGCCATGAAAAAATGGTGAGGAAATATATGTCTAAAAATCTGGATCGGAATCCTACCAAAATGAAATAAACTGGTAGTAGTGCCACAGCCAAGCGGTGCATAAAGTTACATCCAAATCCGTTCCTAACTTTTCCTTCTGTTGACAAACATTTGACAGTGGCAAAACGTCATTTTCCAGCAAATTTCCAACATCCGGATCACAACAAAATGTTAAACGAAAAGACAACAAACATGTTTACCTTAGTTCTTTTCTAAAATGAGTGAAAACAGACCTAAACGGCCAGAGCCATTTCTTTCTGGCGTGCCTGTTAACTTTTTAGCTTATCAGATTTTAATCTGAAACTGTGCAATATATCCAAATGTGGAACACTATACCGTGTCTCTCGTATGCTGTTTACCCTCATTCAGTTCATATGATAAAATAGCGAAATCCTGCAAACGTGCGTCTCATCTGTTAAAACTTATAATGGTGGGTGCGAGCCATTTTGAATATTTGAACCGATAAGGCATAACTCTGTTTCTGCGTGGAGTTTTTATTTTGGTGGATAAATACATACACACTTGACGCTGTGTCGCGATTCACATTTGTCCATTTTCCCTAGTTATCATGGTTACCACATTGCCTTTTCCCAACATACAATATATAAAAAGATATGATTTCACGTCCGGGATACAACTCCCATTGTTTTCCACGTTAAGTGTTAATTTGTGGTAAATGCAGAGATGAAGATGTGTCGCGACTCACATTTGTGCGGGCTATAGCTCCAAATGTTTCCCGCGTATAGTTTTCATTTTTGGAACTGATGGTATAAGCTATTTAAGAAATGGGCCTTGCGATTATGAAAGCCTTTATGTAAAGTCTACGAGTGGGACACCATTGTCGGATTTAATAACTCTATCCGCATTCCAATAACTGCGTTATTGTGATTACAATTAGAGCGACATAAGCAAACGTTATGTACAAAAACTAATCCACATCATAGTCTACGACGAAAATAGTACAATTAATGTTTTGTGAAAAACACGAACGCTGGTGCCAATCCATTGAAAACGTCATCCCATAATTACCGTATTCAAACGGTAATAAGACGGCAACATTAACTGACCCATATTCCAGAGGACTCACGGTGATTTGGCCTGTTCCCTGAGAGGGATAACCGAGACACCTGTTGGTGCTGTGGACTCATTCGTTGTCGTTCCAGTAGCGCCTCTCCGTCCACAAATGGATCTCAGTTCTCTTCTAAACTTAGGACCACTTATACAATAAAACAGAAAATTGACCGAGTTGTTGAGATACATAAGGAGCTGAAGGATGGCGAGCCATAAGTCCAACTCTATTTTTTCTTCGGAGGTTGCTGTGCGCGTCCACTCGGGTAAACCAATGTAGAAAATACAGACGGGAGCCGTGGTGACAAGAAATACGGTGTTAAGCGAAAGTAGCAAGGCCGTCATGGAGGAAGGCTTCACCCGATTGTCACCCTCACCGGCACTGTTGGCCGCTACCTTGTTCCGGAATCGGGAACGGGCGATTTTGGTGATGATGGAAATATTACAAATGGCAATTATACTGAAAGGCACAAGAGAGAAAACCGATGTGTCAATCCAAGGCCAGATTTGATAGAAGAACATGGAGTAGTTGTCATTAATGTGGCCACAGTAGGGGATAAGCGCTGGCTCTTCGTAGACGGAACCATAGCCGTACAAGAAGTGGGAGTTGAGAAGGGCAAGAGAAAGCAGGATTAGAACCAGAGTGAAAGTGGTCCTCCTTCGAGTACAAACGCTCTTGGCTTTAAACGGGAAGCAAACAAATATGAACCTCTCCACCGTTACTGCCACAAGAGTCCAGGCGGAGAAGTCCGTGAACGTGAACAAAGAAAAAATTTGAAGTTTACAGACGACGGGGGAAAAATCCCGAATGTCTATGTTCACCAAGAACCTGAGCCATTGTCTGAGGAGGGCTGTCCACAGGACGAATAGATCGGCCACACCGAGGGCCACCAGGTACGGAGAGGAGGAGATCTTCCACATAGATTTCCGGCAAAGAACAGCAATGGAGACACTGTTTCCAAAAGTACCTAACAGAATGAGAATTGGAGAACAAACCTTCCATAAGTTGTCGGCAACTTCTTGCCGTGGGTCCTGGGAAGTCGCGTCTTCTGACTGATCCAAGATTCCTGTCGTCGTGCTGGAGTACGTTATGTTCTCCTCAGTTGAGCCATTTGTAGAGAAATTCATGTTTGCGGTTACAGAGAATGTAGGTAAAGTACCCTGGAGTCCAAATTAGTACACAGTAGGCCTACGAAAACCTGTGATGAGTTCTTCAAACTTATACAAGTATCATGTTCCTATAAAAAAAATATAATACAGACATCGTTTTCACGTTTCCAAGAAACACTTATTTAGAAGTGCTCTTGGTGCATCAGAAATTAGTTGCAAACGTAGTGACAGTTTGCAATGTGTCCTTGTCCAAGATAGCATTCAGATGTATCAGGTCTACCCACACTCAGGAAAACAAGCGCATCCAAACCTAACCATCTGGTTAATTCTCTCACTGATCGACTCCAGACCCTAGTCATATGTGTTTCCGAAATGAGGGATTTGAGTACGATAAAAGTTCTCCACCATCGTTAACGTGGTCCACATGACCATACAAACATTCATGCCATATATCTCAACGGAAGACCATTAATGCTTCATATATATAGAGACCCGGGTATCTCTCACTCTCGGTAAACTGCACCAAAAAGATTACAGATGTATATGTAATGAAGCCGATCAAGCGATAATTTACCCCTGTACGTGTAATTCAGTAACTAAGCAAAAAGACTCCGTAATTAAGCAGACACAGCCAGGAGGTGATCTTACAATGATTGACAATGGATCCATCCATTGACAGATTCATGTTGAACGTCATACACCCGATTTTATTTCTGACACTTTTACGATCAGTTCTATGGGTGGGGGACAGCAGAGACTTTTACCAAGTAAAAGAGGAACTTTCCACCTGCGATGTACCGATTTTAAGCCCATTTTGATGGAAGGCAAAGGTCTTAAGCGAAGGTAAGACAGCGCAAACAGCCAAAAGAGCTCCCTTGACTACCTCTTTCACCAAGGCCTGTATAGAAACACTGAGAGGGGAGGGATCTGTGCAAATCCCCTGTTGAAGGCTTGAATTGAACCTGTACCTCGTGTGTCTGATCGCTAGAAATTACAATCTTTACATTCACGTGATAAGATGATCTCTATGTGTCCTCGGTGGGTAAAATATCTTCTTTCGTCGAGGTCGAGCCGGAATAACAAATAAATATGCCTAGTTTGGCTGTAACACTGCAGACTTTTTCGTACGATACAAATACTCTGGTGTCATGAGAAAAAAGGGGTGAACATGTTAGGTATATTGACAGGTCAGTAATGTGCAGAATGAGCAAAACACATACATTAGTAATATTGTCCACCTTATACATGCACCATATTTCATCATGTAAAAAGGTTAAGGTATTTTCTACAGATGCTTTATTTTTATGTTTTCTTTCTGATTTAATCAAAACAACAAATACGAATTAACAGACTCCGGTGAAATCTCCAAGACTTCAAATTTCTGCGTTGAATCAAAATATACAAAGACAAACCTGTTTAAAATAAAACATATATACATATAACTCATGCCATACTTTCTCTATAATTCTTTTTGATGACAAAGATACAAAAAAAAACATTCTTTTTTGTCATCGTTGTCGCAGTTAAGGAAAAACTTCTTTGTAAAGGTGCAAAAGAGGAATTTTTACGAGTAATTTTTGTAGCTGTGGGAAAAAAAAGTATTCTGGAAGGCTCAATAAAAAGGATTTGTTTTCTTAACTGCTGCTGTTTAGACCGCCCCTAAATTACCAACAGGCAGGCCGATTAGTGGAACTTGAGTGTCAAGTGCTTACTTTTTGTTGGTTGATTATCGCGGGGTAGAGATACTCTCTCGGACCAGGGCTTAATAGGCCAGTTAAAAACCATTTCATCGGTAAAATCGACTACGATCTCACTATCAGTTATGCCGGAGATGTACATGCTACACTGATTCTCCACAGAGTGGATGTTAGAGGCCCCCAAAATCAGCGAGGGATAAAATCAACTCGAAACTGATTTACCACGTGCACCTGCGATATTCGCCATTCGCGCGCGTCCGGTAAGAGTCGTGCAAACATGTACAGTAGCGAATTATCAAGTACGCTCACCCGTGTTCGAAAAATGGCACGTGCACCTGGCGTATTTCTATTTCTACGTGCCATGAAAAAATGGTGAGGAAATATATGTCTAAAAATCTGGATCGGAATCCTACCAAAATGAAATAAACTGGTAGTAGTGCCACAGCCAAGCGGTGCATAAAGTTACATCCAAATCCGTTCCTAACTTTTCCTTCTGTTGACAAACATTTGACAGTGGCAAAACGTCATTTTCCAGCAAATTTCCAACATCCGGATCACAACAAAATGTTAAACGAAAAGACAACAAACATGTTTACCTTAGTTCTTTTCTAAAATGAGTGAAAACAGACCTAAACGGCCAGAGCCATTTCTTTCTGGCGTGCCTGTTAACTTTTTAGCTTATCAGATTTTAATCTGAAACTGTGCAATATATCCAAATGTGGAACACTATACCGTGTCTCTCGTATGCTGTTTACCCTCATTCAGTTCATATGATAAAATAGCGAAATCCTGCAAACGTGCGTCTCATCTGTTAAAACTTATAATGGTGGGTGCGAGCCATTTTGAATATTTGAACCGATAAGGCATAACTCTGTTTCTGCGTGGAGTTTTCATTTTGGTGGATAAATACATACACACTTGACGCTGTGTCGCGATTCACATTTGTCCATTTTCCCTAGTTATCATGGTTACCACATTGCCTTTTCCCAACATACAATAAATAAAAAGATATGATTTCACGTCCGGGATACAACTCCCATTGTTTTCCACGTTAAGTGTTAATTTGTGGTAAATGCAGGGATGAAGATGTGTCGCGACTCACATTTGTGCGGGCTATAGCTCCAAATGTTTCCCGCGTATAGTTTTCATTTTTGGAACTGATGGTATAAGCTATTTAAGAAATGGGCCTTGCGATTATGAAAGCCTTTATGTAAAGTCTACGAGTGGGACACCATTGTCGGATTTAATAACTCTATCCGCATTCCAATAACTGCGTTATTGTGATTACAATTAGAGCGACATAAGCAAACGTTATGTACAAAAACTAATCCACATCATAGTCTACGACGAAAATAGTACAATTAATGTTTTGTGAAAAACACGAACGCTGGTGCCAATCCATTGAAAACGTCATCCCATAATTACCGTATTCAAACGGTAATAAGACGGCAACATTAACTGACCCATATTCCAGAGGACTCACGGTGAGTTGGCCTGTTCCCTGAGAGGGATAACCGAGACACCTGTTGGTGCTGTGGACTCATTCGTTGTCGTTCCAGTAGCGCCTCTCCGTCCACAAATGGATCTCAGTTCTCTTCTAAACTTAGGACCACTTATACAATAAAACAGAAAATTGACCGAGTTGTTGAGATACATAAGGAGCTGAAGGATGGCGAGCCATAAGTCCAACTCTATTTTTTCTTCGGAGGTTGCTGTGCGCGTCCACTCGGGTAAACCAATGTAGAAAATACAGACGGGAGCCGTGGTGACAAGAAATACGGTGTTAAGCGAAAGTAGCAAGGCCGTCATGGAGGAAGGCTTCACCCGATTGTCACCCTCACCGGCACTGTTGGCCGCTACCTTGTTCCGGAATCGGGAACGGGCGATTTTGGTGATGATGGAAATATTACAAATGGCAATTATACTGAAAGGCACAAGAGAGAAAACCGATGTGTCAATCCAAGGCCAGATTTGATAGAAGAACATGGAGTAGTTGTCATTAATGTGGCCACAGTAGGGGATAAGCGCTGGCTCTTCGTAGACGGAACCATAGCCGTACAAGAAGTGGGAGTTGAGAAGGGCAAGAGAGAGCAGGATTAGAACCAGAGTGAAAGTGGTCCTCCTTCGAGTACAAACGCTCTTGGCTTTAAACGGGAAGCAAACAAATATGAACCTCTCCACCGTTACTGCCACAAGAGTCCAGGCGGAGAAGTCCGTGAACGTGAACAAAGAAAAAATTTGAAGTTTACAGACGACGCGGGAAAAATCCCGAATGTCTATGTTCACCAAGAACCTGAGCCATTGTCTGAGGAGGGCTGTCCACAGGACGAATAGATCGGCCACACCGAGGACCACCAGGTACGGAGAGGAGGAGATCTTCCACATAGATTTCCGGCAAAGAACAGCAATGGAGACACTGTTTCCAAAAGTACCTAACAGAATGAGAATTGGAGAACAAACCTTCCATAAGTTGTCGGCAACTTCTTGCCGTGGGTCCTGGGAAGTCGCGTCTTCTGACTGATCCAAGATTTCTGTCGTCGTGCTGGAGTACGTTATGTTCTCCTCAATTGAGCCATTTGTAGAGTAATTCATGTTTGCGGTTACAGAGAATGTAGGTAAAGTACCCTGGAGTCCAGATTAGTACACAGATGGCCTACGAAAACCTGTGATGGGTTCTTCAAACTTATACAAGTATCATGTTCTTATAAAAGATATAATACAGACATCGTTTTCACGTTTCCACGAAACACTTATTTAGAAGTGCTCTTGGTGCATCAGAAATTAGTTGCAAACGTAGTGACAGTTTGCAATGTGTCCTTGTCCAAGATAGCATTCAGATGTATCAGGTCTACCCACACTCAGGAAAACAAGCGCATCCAAACCTAACCATCTGGTTAATTCTCTCACTGATCGACTCCAGACCCTAGTCATATGTGTTTCCGAAATGAGGGATTTGAGTACGATAAAAGTTCTCCACCATCGTTAACGTGGTCCACATGACCATACAAACATTCATGCCATATATCTCAACGGAAGACCATTAATGCTTCATATATATAGAGACCCGGGTATCTCTCACTCTCGGTAAACTGCACCACAAAGATTACAGATGTATATGTAATGAAGCCGATCAAGCGATAATTTACTCCTGTACGTGTAATTCAGTAACTAAGCAAAAAGACTCCGTAATTAAGCAGACACAGCCAGGAGGTGATCTTACAATGATTGACAATGGATCCATCCATTGACAGATTCATGTTGAACGTCATACACCCGATTTTATTTCTGACACTTTTACGATCAGTTCTATGGGTGGGGGAGAGCAGATTTGAAGAGGAACTTTCTACTGCGATGTACCGATTTTAAGCCCATTTTGATGGAAGGCAAAGGTCTTAAGCGAAGGTAAGACAGCGCAAACAGCCAAAAGAGCTCCCTTGACTACCTCTTTCACCAAGGCCTGTATAGAAACACTGAGAGGGGAGGGATCTGTGCAAATCCCCTGTTGAAGGCTTGAATTGAACCTGTACCTCGTGTGTCTGGTCGCTAGAAATTACAATCTTTACATTCACGTGATAAGATGATCTCTATGTGTCCTCGGTGGGTAAGATATCTTCTTTCGTCGAGGTCGAGTCGGAATAACAAATAAATATGCCTAGTTTGGCTGTAACACTGTAGACTTTTTCGTACGATACAAATACTCTGGTGTCATGAGAAAAAAGGGGGGAACATGTTAGGTATATTGACAGGTCAGTAATGTGCAGAATGAGCAAAACACATACATTAGTAATATTGTCCACCTTATACATGCACCATATTTCATCATGTAAAAAGGTTAAGGTATTTTCTACAGATGCTTTATTTTTATGTTTTCTTTCTGATTCAATCAAAACAACAAATACGAATTAACAGACTCCGGTGAAATCTCCAAGACTTCAAATTTCTGCGTTGAATCAAAATATACAAAGACAAACCTGTTTAAAATAAAACATATATACATATAACTCATGCCATACTTTCTCTATAATTCTTTTTGATGACAAAGATACAAAAAAAACATTCTTTTTTGTCATCGTTGTCGCAGTTAAGGAAAAACTTCTTTGTGAAGGTGCAAAAGAGGAATTTTTACGAGTAATTTTTGTAGCTGTGGGAAAAAAAGGTATTCTGGAAGGCTCAATAAAAAGGATTTGTTTTCTTAACTGCTGCTGTTTAGACCGCCCCTAAATTACCAACAGGCAGGCCGATTAGTGGAACTTGAGTGTCAAGTGCTTACTTTTTGTTGGTTGATTATCGCGGGGTAGAGATACTCTCTCGGACCAGGGCTTAATAGGCCAGTTAAAAACCATTTCATCGGTAAAATCGACTACGATCTCACTATCAGTTATTCAGCAGATGTACATGCTTCACTGATTCTCCACAGAGTGGATGTTAGAGGCCCCCAAAATCAGCGAGGGATAAAATCAACTCGAAACTGATTTACCACGTGCACCTGCGATATTCGCCATTCGCTCGCGTCCGATAAGAGTCGTGCAAACATGTACAGTAGCGAATTATCAAGTACGCTCACCCGTGTTCGAAAAATGGCACGTGCACCTGGCGGATTTCTATTTCTACGTGCCATGAAAAAATGGTGAGGAAATATATGTCTAAAAATCTGGATCGGAATCCTACCAAAATGAAATAATCTGGTAGTAGTGCCACAGCCAAGCGGTGCATAAAGGTGCATCTAAATCCGTTCCTAACTTTTCCTTCTGTTGACAAACATTTGACAGTGGCAAAGCGTCATTTTCCAGCAAATTTCCAACATCCGCATCACAACAAAATGTTAAACGAAAAGACAACAAACATGTTTACCTTAGTTCTTTTCTAAAAGGAGTGAAAACAGACCTAAACGACCAGAGCCATTTCTTTCTGGCGTGCCTGTTAACGTTTTAGCTTATCAGTTTTTAATCTGAAACTGTGCAATATATCCAAATGTGGAAACACTATACCGTGTCTCTCGTATGCTGTTTACCCTCATTCAGTTTATATGATAAAAAGGCGAAATCCTGCAAACGTGCGTCTCATCTGTTAAAACTTATAATGGTGGGTGCGAGCCATTTTGAATATTTGAACCGATAAGGCATAACTCTGCTTGGAGTTTTTATTTTGGTGGATAAATACATACACACTTGACGCTGTGTCGCGACTCACATTTGTCCATTTTCCCTAGTTATCATGGTTACCACATTGCCTTTTCCCAACATACACTATATAAAAAGATATGATTTCACGTCCGGAATACAACTCCCATGGTTTTCCACGTAAAGTGTTAATTTGTGGTAAATGCAGAGATGAAGATGTGTCACGACTCACATTTGTGCTATAGCTCCAAATGTTTTCCGCGTATAGTTTTCATTTTTGAAACTGATGGTATAAGCTATTTAAGAAATGGGCCTTGCGATTATGGATGCCTTTATGTAAAGTCTACGAGTGGGACACCATTGTCGGATTTAATAACTATATCCGCATTCCAATAACTGCGTTATTGTGATTACAAGTAGAGCGACATAAGCAAACGTTATGTACAAAAACTAATCCACATCATAGTCTACGACGAAAATAGTACAATTAATGTTTTGTGAAAAACACGAACGCTGGTACCAATCCATTGAAAACGTCATCCCATAGTTACCGTATTCAAACGGTAATAAGACGGCAACATTAACTGACCCATATTCCAGAGGACTCACGGTGAGTTTGCCTGTTCTCTGAGAGGGATGACCGAGACACCTGTTGGTGCTGTGGACTCATTCGTTGTCGTTCCAGTAGCGCCTCTCCGTCCACACATGGATCTCAGTTCTCTTCTAAACTTAGGACCACTTATACAATAAAACAGAAAATTGACCGAGTTGTTGAGATACATGAGGAGCTGAAGGACTGCGTGCCATAAGTCCAACTCTATTTTCTTTTCGGAGGTTGCTGTGCGCGTCCACTCGGGTAAACCAATGTAGTAAATACAAACAGGAGCCGTGGTGACAAGAAATACGGTGTTAAGCGAAAGTAGCAAGGCCGTCATGGAGGAAGTCTTCACCCGATTGTCACCCTCACCGGCACTGTTGGCTGTTACCTTGTTCCGGAATCGGGAACGGGCGATTTTGGTGATGATGGAGATATTACAAATGGCAATTATACTGAAAGGCACAAGAGAGAAAACCGATATGTCAATCCAAGGCCAGATTTGGTCGAAGAACAGGGAGTAGTCGTCATTAATGTGGCCACAGTAGGGGATAAGGGCTGGCGAGTCTCCGTCATTGACAGATGGCTCTTCGTAGACGGAACCATAGCCGTACAAGAAGTGGGAGTTCAGAAGGGCAAGAGCTATCAGAATTAGAACCAGAGTGAACGTGGTCCTTCTTCGAGTACAAACGCTCTTGGCTTTAAACGGGAAGCAAACAAATATGAACCTCTCCACCGTTACTGCCACAAGAGTCCAGGCGGAGAAGTCGGAGACGGTGTACATGCCAAAAATTTGAAGCTTACAGATGACGGGGGAAAAATCCCGAATGTCTATGTTCACCAAGAACCTGAGCCATTGTCTGAGGAGGCCTGTCCACAGGACGAATAGGTCGGCCACACCGAGGACCACCAGGTACGGAGAGGAGGAGATCTTCCACAAAGAGTTCCGGCAAAGAACAGCAATGGAGACACTGTTTCCAAAAGTACCCAAAAGGATCAGAATTGGAGAACAAACCTTCCATAAGTTGTCGGCAGCTACTAGCCGTGGGTCTTGGGGGGTTGCGTCTTCTGAATCATCCCAGACTCCTGTCGTCATGCTGAAATACGTTATGTTCTCCTCATTGGAGGCATTTGTAGAGTTATTCGTGTTTGCAGTTACAGAGAATGTCTGTTAAGTATTGTTAAGTCCACTTGCTTACACTGTAGGCCTACGAATGCCTTTGATGAGTTCTTGAAACGTATACAAGTATCATGTTCTTATACAAGACATAGTGAAGACATCGTTTCCACGAAACTCTACAACACTTATTAAGAAGTACTCTTGGTGCATCAGAAATTAGTTGCAAACGTAGTGACAGTTCAATTGTTCAAATTTGTGTCAAATGTTCAATTTCCACTTCTATACGACCGTTGAGGCAGAAGAGCCATTGCATTCTTCGCCATGTCTTCAACGTGGTTATTTCCTTCTCCAAGATAGCATTCAGATGTATCAGGTCTACCCGGGCTGCGTAAAACAAGCGCATCCTTATATAACCATCTGCTTAATGCTCTTGTTGGTTGACTCCAGGCCTTAATCACATGAATTTCAGAAATCAGAAATTTGAATAAAATAGAACTTCTCCATCACAGTTAATATTGTCCACAAGATCATACAAACATTCATGCAAAACATCTCAACGGAAAACAAAGAAAAAAAGCCGATTTACAAGTTGTGAGAAGGAAATAAATGCCTCATATATATAGAGACCCGGGTATCTCTCAATCTCGATAACCTGCACCGAAAAGATTACTTAATGTTTAAGTAATGAAACTAAGTAACTGAGCTATAATTTACTGCTGTACGTGTAATTCAATGACTAACCAAAAAGACTCGATAACTAAGCAGACACAGCCAGGAGGTGATCTTACTATGATTGACAATGGATCCATCCATTGACAGATTCATGTTGAATTCCTGTTTATAGGTGCAGGAGACATTTAGCAGGTTGCTGAGAAACTTTCATTCTGCGATGTACTGATTTTAAGCCCATTTTAATGGAAGACAAAGGTCTTCAGCGAAGGTAAGACAGCACAGACAAAAGAGCTGTCTTGACTACCTCTTTCACCAAGGCCTATATACAAACAGTGAGAGCGGAGGGATCTGAACAAATCCGCTGTTCAAGGCAGGAATTGAACTTACACCTCATGTGCCTGATGACTAGAAATTACAATCTTAATATACACGAATATAAGATTATCATTATTTTAAAACGTGTCAGAAGATATCTTCTTTCGTTGAGGTCGATTCTGAATAACAAATAAAGATGTCTAGTTTGGCTATAGAATTTTTCGTACGTTGCAAATACTCTGGCGTCATGAGCAAAAACGGAGTGGACTTGTTAGGTATACTGACAGGTCAGTAATGTGCAGAATGAGCAAAACACATACAACACTACTATTGACCACGTTAAACATTCCCCATATTTTATCATATACAAAGGTAAAGGTATTTTCTACAGATGCTTTATTTTTTATGTTTTCTTTCTGATTTAATCAAAGGTACAAATACGAATTCACAGACTGCGGTGAAATCTCAAAGACTTCAAATATCTGCGTAGAAATAATTCTACCGTAAGCCATATTCTGGAGTTGAAGAATCAAAATGTACAAAGATAAACCGGTGTAAAAAAAACTCATATACATATAACTTATGTCTTTTTAATGACAAAGATACAAAATAACATTTTGTCGCAGTTAAGGAAAAAAGTTCTTTGTGAAGGTGCAGAAGAGAAAATTTATTACGAGTAATTTTTGTAGCTGTGGAAAAGTAAAAAAAAAAGTATCCTGGAAGGCTCAGGAAAAGGGGTTTGTTTTCTTAACTGTTGCTGTTTTTATGTTTAGACCTCCCCTAAATTAGCAACAGGCAGGCCGATTAGTGGAACTTGAGTGTCAAGTGCTTAGTTTTTGTTGGTTGATTATCGCGGGGTAGAGATACTCTCTCGGACCACAGTTTAATAGGCCAGTTAAACACCATCTCATCGGTAAAATCGACTACGATCTCACTATCAGTTATGCCGGAGATGTGTACATGCTTCACTGATTATCAACAGAGCGGACGTTACTGGCCCCCAAAATCAGCAAGGGATAAAATCAAGCCGAAACTGATTTACCACGCGCATTGTCATATTCGCCATTCCCTCGCGTCCAGTATGAGTCACGCAAACAAGTGCTATAGCGAATTATCAAGTACGCTCACCCGTGTTCGAAAAATGGTACGTGCACCTGGCGGATTTCTTTCTACGTGCCATGAAAACATTGTGAGAAAAGATATGTCTAAAAATCTCGAGTGCACCAAAGAAAAACTTTAGAAAAACGGCGCATATTCGCGCGAGCTTTTCTCTCGTGTAGTTGAGAAAAACGCACGCCATTGTACAAAACCAGTACTGTGTTACTGTTTGTACAGCGACAGGCTAGAGACAAACATTATACTGTATATTACTCTAACCTAGTACACTGCCTGTTGGAAAACGCGGTTGTTACACAGTGTAAATTTCACTCTCACATTTTACATTCTCATTATTATTTATTTCACAGCAAAAGAACTGTCACCTCGCCCTTGTGGGGATCTAATGAATGCAGGTTTTGTGTAGAAACGTGGCCTATCAGGCGCATGAACAGATTAGAGATTCCATCCCCTAATTTGCGTACTCAAAATTCGAAATTCAACAATGGACTTATTGTAATTAACACACGTACACCCAACAAGTACGGAGTCGGTGGACGGTTACGGCGAAAATCGAAGGCAGAGGTTTTTTTCTGTTACGCTTAGACGTCAACTGGTTCCTATAAAGTCAGAATAATGGTATAAAAAATTACCCGATGCAATGTAAAAAGTCCTGATGTAAAACGGAATATAGCATTGGGCTAGTCTATAAAGTTTCCGCTGTGTGGGCTCTGGGTTTATATGATACAAGTTCGGTCGTTTCCTCTGTGGCCTTTTTTTCCCCTTTGTAAAATGGTATGACTCCACGTCAAATACTTTAGTGATAGCCTTTTTTACGGCGTAAGACCCCAACTAACTAATGCATAATATATGAGAACCGGAAAATGAAGTACAGATGGCTAATCATTAAACGCAATGGCGTCGTTAGAAGATCGACCGCCAATGTAATTCGCAATTATATAATTTGGCGGACAACCAGACGGTCGTATATCAGTCGTCAAGCACTTTTTAAATGCGTTGTATATAAACACACTGTGCAAAGTCGATGTTCCATTTTCGTTGAGGAATATCATTTTACTAAAATACATAGTTGCAGATGACAGCAAAAGCTAAATGCCAGAAACACTATTTACCTATAGCTGATGTTAAGAAACTATTCTTCGTTGGTGAAATTAAACAGACCCGGATGTCTTACCCACTAGCATGTTAACTGTGTTTGGTCCAGTGAGGATACACCATATATAGACTTAGGTCTGTCACTTATGTTAGAATAGGTCTGTATCTGGACAGTGCTGTTTTTCTCCAAATGACTCCAGATGAAATCCCTTCCTCTCTACAAAAATGAAATTTAGTGCAGTGATTTGAAACTGTTTTTCTGCTGAAGAAGGGGCAGTACTCTGCGTTGGTATTGTATTTCGCAATGGTGAGGAATCGATTGCCTAAAACATTCCTAAAACTGGATCACCACCAAAATATAACGATCAAAGGTTTGTTCCCAGTCCAAGCAGTGCACAGCAAATGTATTATCAAACTCCGTGTATAATGTCTTATTGTTGATAATGAATCACCACAAAGATCGGTCTGTAGAAGTAACTGAACTCTTTACAAACCCATGGCATGTCTCCATGTGTGTCGTCACGACTATAGTTTGTTTCAAACACAAAGGCGCATATAACCCATTATATATATGAGCCAAGCGGTGCATAACGTTACATCCATATCCATTCTTAACTTTTCCTTTTGCTGGCATGGATTTGACATTTGAATCATTTTCCTGCAAATTTCCATCATCCGAATTACAACAGAATGTTAAAAGATAAGACAACAAATACGTTAACCTTTGTTGTTTTCTATGAGGAGAGAAAACAGACCTAAACGGCAACAGCCATTTCTTTCTGACGATCCTGGAATATAGCACGTCTGAACGTCGTTGAACTTTTCGCTTTTTCTCAGAACTGCCCGGTTTCTGGATTTTTTCATACTTACATCACGATCCAGAACCGTGCAACATCGTCCGGTCACACTGTTGTTCTCTGTTGAATTGCCGAAAACCGATGACTGTTTCTCTTTTTACATGTTACCAGCTTTAGTTGTTATTTATATTTTCTGTTTACGTGTTATTTCTTACATATTCCTTTGCAAGCTGATGGTATAAGTTATTTTAGAATTGGATTTTGCGATTATGGATGTCTTTATGTAAAGTCTACGAGTGGGACACCATTGTTGGATTTAATAACTGTATCCGCATTCCAATAACTGCGTTATTATGATTAAAAGAAGAGCTATATAAGCAAACGTTATGTACATAAACTAATCCACACCATAGTCTACGACGAATATAGTACAATTAATGTTTTGTGAAAAACACGAACGCTGGCACCAGTCCATTGAAAACGTCATCCCATAGTTACCGTTGCGTATTCAAACGGTAATAACACGCAACATTTATTGACCCATATTCCAGAGGACTCACGGTGAGTTTGCCTGTTCCCTGAGAGGGATGACTGAGACACCTGTTGATGCTGTGGTCTCAGTCGCAGGCGTTCCAGTAGCGCCTCTCCGTCCACACATGAACCTCAGTTCTCTTCTAAACTTAGGACCACTTATACAATAAAACAGAAAATTGACCGAGTTGTTGAGATACATAAGTTACTGAACGATTGCGAGCCATAAGTCCAACTCTATTTTCTTTTCGGAGGTTGCTTTGCTTGTCCACTCGGGTAAACCAATGTAGAAAATACAGACGGGAGAATTGGTGACAAGAAATACGGTGTTAAGCGAAAGTAGCAAGGCCGTCATGAAGGAAGGCTCCACCCGATTGTCACCCTCACCGGCATTGTTGGCCGCTACCTTGTTCCGGAATCGGGAGCGGGCGATTTTGGTGATGATGGAGATATTACAAATGGCAATTATACTGAAAGGCACCAGCAGGAAAACCGATATGTCAATCCAAGGCCAGATTTGGTCGAAGATCATGGTGTAGTCGTCATTAATGTGGCCACAGTAGGAGATAAGGGCTGGCGAGTCGCCGTCATTGTTTTATGGGTGGTGGAAACTGAAAACTTTTAGCAAGTTACGGAAGAACTTTCTGACTTGAGATTTTTTACTCGATTTTGTGCGATTTTGGACATGTGGCCTTCAATATATATAAGACAGCACTGACACCCAAACGAGCGCTTTGACTACTTTATTTCGAGGAAACAGCGGAGGTATCTGTACAAATCCCCTATCCAAGGCCTGGATAAAACCTTCGCCTCATGTACCTTACGGCTCCATATCGCGCAACTTAGTAGAAAATACTATGATTTTTTTTCTTTTTTTATTTAGCCAACAATTCCCGGTATGTATAGTAGGTTCTTTCGAGACGATCTTGTGTAAATAATAAATGAATATTTCTAATTTGGCTATGGCATCACGAACATTCATTGGTCAATAGAAATATAACTTAGAAAACCTTTCACCATGAATGGTCGGGGTTTAAAACAACATTAAAAGTTTAAAGAACTGATATAGATTAAGCCATACTTCTAAATTATGAACCCTTATATAAGTCAGACAAATAATGCATCAATAGCCCAGAAGAATGAAATCCACTAGCAGCACTACCATTCCACTGGCCGCGAGTTTTAATGGTGTCGGTATCGTCCTTGACACTGATCAACCGTGTAACTGAATACATGACCTTTGACACTGCCGTCACATATACACTGATAATGTAAAAATTCTGCAAGAAAATGAAAAATTGATGCTTTTATTTGATGATGGTCGTAGTTTCTAAACGTTCAGTACTGAAGAATATACATTTAAGGTTACATTTTTTTCAAATTCGGAGTGATTCTAACGTATAGCAGTACACGCGTTTCAGTGTAAACTCTCAATCATCAATGTATAGTGCTATAGCAATAGTAATTTATACATAATTGACCAGATCTAAGGGCGTGCTAATGTATGATTTATTTATTTACTTATTTGATTGGTGATTTACGCCGTACTCTAGAATATTTCATTTAGACGACGGAGGCCAGCATTATGGTGGGAGGAAACGTACATAGTGTTTCATAAAAAGGAGAGTGTTGGGGCTCTAAACATTATGGCCTCACATACTCCCCTACAAATTCAAATATCGCTTTGACATTTACAAAATTTCAAAACAAGTGAAAAGAAAAAAATATGATATGAAAGACCATCAGCCTATCTGTATACTCTTTCCAAAACATCACTCTAGCCAAAACATCTGGTTTAAGGTATTCTTCTTGTAGAGCGGTATATCATAGCTAAGGGGTTGTATTTCTGTAGACCCAACTACTTTTTACAATGACCATACGGTGCAAAGGTTTGGACTTGAGGATTACACTACATTGTATCATGGTTGGGCTGGAAATGGTGGTCTCTGGAGAAACACTGTAGTTGTGGCACAAGCGGAGAGAGTACTGCATTGTTGTAAACCCATGGTTGGTATTCTATGGCATGACCAAAACGATCATAGGGCAACTTCTTATGAGGCCATTGCTCCCGCCTGGGTCTGCTCTCTACTGCAGTCCTTCACGTGAAAACAGTACGTTTTGGTGCAAATATCGAGTACAACCAACATGTATCTTTGGTTTTACTTCACATACTGGGTTATTATCACTTACTAACGATGTGAACAACATCTACCCAAAAGGATCTCAACTTCTCAGGACCGCCTCGTCGATTAACATTTCTTACAAGGACACGATTTCCTAGCTTCAGGTGAGTAAATCTCGTACCGCGATCATATTTAGATTTAGCCTCCCCTGCCGTTTTCTCCGCACACTTCCTGGCAAGGGTGTTAGCTTATTGCATGCAATCTGACCACTTTTGAACGTACGATGCATGATCTTCAGAACCTCCCTTGTTGTCAAGTCTAAACATAAGGTTCACTGGAATCCTAGGGTTACCTCCGGACATGAGACAGAAAATCCTGTGCTCTCATGCCTCGTTTAATGGTATGCATGAACCTGCTTTGGAAGGTGGGCTCTCCAGTTACTCTTGTGTCCCTCATCCAGAGTTCGTATCGAGTCCTGTTAAACCTTTCCACATGAATGATAGGGCGTTGTGAGGCTTGGAGTGATACCTGCTATCTTCTCCAGCTGGTGAAGCACTGCGCTGTCGAACGCCTTTCCCTGACCAGAGTGTATTCTCGCAGCACAAAGTTATTAATAAGAATGTTTACAACAGTGTGAGCTGATGTGCTGCTTGAGGGATACGCCTGAGCAAAGCGGGTAAAGTTATCCATAACCACTGAAATGGATTCATATCCACCTCTGCTTTGTTTCAGGTGAAGGAAATCAAAGGACACAAGCTCCATGGGCACTTCGGTGCGGATGGACTGGAGTGGTGCTCTCTGCGTCAGTCTTAGAGTTTTGCTCTTGAGCCAACTACATCCTGTTGTCACGTACTTTTCACGCCCTTTTTAATGTACATCCGGGGCCAAAAAAACGCTCACGGGCGAGACGTGCTACTCTTCCACACCCAAGTGACCCATTTCATTGTGGCGGTTTTGTTTAATGATCTTCCTGAAGACCTGAGGAACAACTAACTGTTCCACAACAGCTCCATCGATCATTTTCGATCGTCTATGTAGTAAGCACATTGTCTGTGGAGGTCTCAATGATCATGACGCTCCTTCTTAGGCAGCCTGTCCTCCAATTTTGCACGCCGAAACTTTTCTGTTTCTGAGTCATTATTTTGAGCTAACCGTATGTTCTCATCTGGCATCTTGGAGATTGTCGCACATAAGTGCCTGTGGTTCTGCTGGAAGGGTTCAGCATCACTGAAAATGACTGTGATCCAATTCATATCTGCAGTCATCTGCTTTCCTTTTGCTGCCATTGCACCTCCCATGACTTCTGGAGGTATAACCTCAGTGCATCGGCTCATCACATCTGCAATGTCCAACGGCATGCAAGATGCGTCTGCACTTGCTTTACCAGGCCTGTACTTGATTGTGAATTTGAAGTCACATTACTCTGACACCCTTCTCAACACATACGAGAGCCGTAACCAATAACTTGCGCCTTGCCATCATCCTGGCACTGGTACAACACTGCTCCCAGGCCTTGGGAAGTGTTTGTGTGTACTACGAAGGATTTTTCAAAGTTCGAATATGCCATTACAGAACACACGAGCGAGTCGATCAAACCTTTCAACACTGACTGACGGTAGGGTTCAGGTGATCTTGGTACATGACGGTATCTGAAAACTCTTCTGCTTTCTAACTCATTTAACTGTGAGTCCACTCCATCTGAACAATTCATCGAGTTGTTTTGCTCTATGGCTGAAGTCAGATAAGTAACGACGGTAATGTCCAATGAATCCCAACAATTTCCGAACATGCCCTGCCGTTGCGGGTCGCCGGTCTTTCAACTTCTGCACTGCCTCAATGTTAGCTGTGTCATTCGGGTGTCCACTTGTACTGACAATGTGGCCAAGGTTCTTCACCTTGTTATGGAAGAGATCGCATTTTGATAGCTTCAAGTTTACTCCAAACTTCTTCGAACGCCTAAATAAAGTTTGAGCAAAGTTTTACTGAACACTATGATGTCATCTTGATATGGTAGGCTGATGTGGAAAAGTCCTATTACAAGCAGGTGTTCATAAACCGTTGAAATGCTGCAGGTGCATTTGTTAGCCCAAATGGAATTCGGGTCCACTCGTACAATCCTTCACGCGTGACAAATGCAGTGTACTTTCTGGAATAAGGTGAAACAAAACCCTGGTGGTAGGCTTGCTCTTGGTGTTGGTCTAGAACAGTGAACCAAACGTTACCACCGAGACTGTCCAATGCATCTTGAATTTGCGGTATTGGTTGACGATCTGGTATACTTTTGGCGTTCACTCGTCTGTAATCTATACAAAGTCGTAACGTTCCATCTCTGGTGACGAACAGACTGATTTTGACTTCTCCATCATCCAAGGTTCTGAAAGTGCTGATGAACTTCTTCACGCGAAGAAAGTGGAATGGAAATCAAACTCCGCTGAACTGGAGTCTGGTCTACTAAGTCTGTATCCATTTCCAGCCCGTGTCATCTTCCTTGTGAGAAAAAGGGTCTGACTCCCCCCACTGGCACCTCTAAAACCATATCCTTTTCCTCTGCAGTCAATTCTCCGCGGTCCAGATCTATCAAGGACCTCCAGTTAACTTTAGTATCACTGATCTTAACAGTCTCGCTTGAAGTCTTACAACCTCTATTCTGGTCCATTACGTGCATTTCTCATTTTACGGGCTGTAACACACCTAATACTGTTTTACCTGGTAAGATGTTGTCATGTGCTGCAGTTTTGCTTACACTGACCTTACTTCTGGTCGGAGAGCCCTTTTGAAGTGTTACCAGGGTCTCATTGATGTGTAAGTCATCAGGCCAAACTTCTTCCACTTTCAATGGCATTTATGTCATTATCAACAATTGTGGTGTGAACTACGCGCTTAACCGATGCTGTAGTACCACTGTATATGACAACGTTACCTTTGCATACATTGACAGTATCAATGTCACTGCTATGGCTCTGTAAGAGCTGAACGATGTTCTTTGCCTTTACGCCTGTGAGTTTTGTCTTCCCAATTTACACTCACTGGCACCCTCAACGTAGTGTTCAATTACATTGTATCCAGTGATTGGCAAGTTAATACCAGGGTTAAAGGCGATCAGTACAGGGATAAGTAAACACCGGCTTTTGCCAGCTGACAATAACTGAAATGATTCTTCTATCCAGCCTTCAAATGGAATAGTTGTCCCCTGCTATCAGCTTAAGGCTGTCTTTAAATCCCAGTAACTATTGTACAGACTTGATATCAACATTGGGTAGAGTCTTATCTAGCCACTGTTTCGACATTATACTAACCTGTGACCCGGTGTCCGACAAGATTTCTGTCTCTAAACCACCCAACTTCGTTTCACATTTCTCATCAATCAATTTTACAAGACGATTTCCATCATTTGGTGACAACGGACAAACTATACCTCGTAGTTCATTACAGATTCCATTCACAGGCTTACATATAAGACGGGGTTCTTTATTCAGCATGTCCGCAATTTCCCATTAGTCATGGCCAAATCTAGAGTACCTGATTTGGTCTGTTTGAAACTGATTGATTACAGTCTACCTTATAATGGCGAGGACTCCCGCACCTGGAACAAAGGCGACAACTGTTCCCATTCCCACTTTTACGGCAGTTAGGACATCCGGGGCGGTTTGGTTTCCTCCCACCTGCTGACTTATCTGACTGCTGGTTTGTTCACATTGACATTCGCTTCGCAAGGTCCGCTTTCAATGTACTGATCTCCGCTGATCATGAAAATTCCTTCTCCGTAAGTTGTGGATCACTAGGGGAGCTATCGGGGTTACTTTCAGGCTGTGACACACTATTGAGTTTAAGTTTTAGCCGTTGTCCATCACAGTTTCTTCCGATGTTCTAGTTCGGTGGAGTTAACTTCAACTACTTTCTCTAAGAGATCTTTGTTTGCAATGTTGATGCCTTGTACCAACAGCATTAACTCATGTCTGAGATGGTCACTGTTTAATCTAGTCTTAAGGGCATGTAGAAACATTCCCTGAACCGGTACAGGATCATACCTCAGAGCCAAGTCCTCATGTTCAGCGGCATTCATGATACGTTGCCTCGAGTCGATTCAATTGATGACAAAATCCTAGGCTCCCTCATGTGGCTTTTGGGCTGAGGTTACAAACTCATACAATTGTTTTGAAGAATTCTCATCATAATGCAACCGCAATATTTTCTCAATTTTGAAAGCTTCAGGTCACTACATTTCTAAAAGTATCCCCACATGCCAACACATGGATTGATGGCCTTTATTATGACTTCTATGGTTTTCTTTTGGGAATGCCGCTTTTCCAAGCCCATGTCATATTGACCGTTGAGACTGGCGTATGACAAACAGTTTTTGTTGTCTGACTCCTTGATTTGACCATTCAGGGCATGGGTTTCAGCCCTTGAGTCTGGATGCTGTTGGTGGTGGTGACTTGTACCATCGTCAGGATGGCCATGGTCTGTATTCCCATTATCTACAATTAGTGGGTCAACATCTGTCGCTGCTCCAGGGTCCTGAGGATTTTCTGGCGCAGGAGTTTTCCTCGTAACCCATCGTTTATTTATTTATTTATTTAATTGGTGTTTTACGCCGTACTCAAGAATATTTCACTTATACGACGGTGGCCAGCAATATAATGGGTGAAAACAGGGCAGAGCCCGAGGAAAACCCACTATCATCCGCAGGTTGCTGGCAGACCTTCCCACATTCAACCGGAGAGGAAGCCAGCATGAGCAGGACTTGAACTCACAGCGACCGCGTTGGTGAGAGACTCCTGGGTTATTACGCTGTGCTAGCGCGCTAACCAACTGAGCCACGGAGGCTCCCCCACCCCAATCGTTTATGTTTACTACTATGGTGAACCAATCCTGGCAAGCTCGCCAAATGTTGCTGGTATTGCGGTTCGGGATTGGTTCTGGAAACATCAAACAATAATATACTGGATAACTTGTGATGTAACACCTCGTCAAGTTTAACAGCAGAAAACTTTATTTAAAAATTACAAATTAAAACACAGTAACGTGTCAGATGTAACACATCATGAAATAAAGGACATGAACTTTACCAAAAACATGTACGGCCCTCCCACGTACGGGCGGATAGGAAGCCAGCATGAGCTGGACTTGAACTCACAGCGACCGCTCATTGGTGAGAGACTCCCGGGTCATTACGCTGCGCTAGCGCGCTAACCGACTAAACCACGGAGGGCCCTCCTCCTTTATATGCCAAAATGTTTTAAACAGTTACATTAATGCCCACATGTGTAATAAGCTATTATATAGCGAAACTACAGCATCAGAGTTACTTTATATGCAGTATTTTATCGCTACATACAAAATACATTGATCGGTGCCGGGGCCAAGGTAGCATTATGGGGCCGTGATATTAGGTTACAGTTGGTAAGTGCGTGCCGCTATACTAGGCTACATTGTGCGGCTTGTGACGTAGTCTAAACGTATGTTATTTCGTCTGCTCATATTCACGCTTGGCTAAACACAGTTTAAAATCTTACTGTGCACCATTAAGCAAATCTCGCTACAATTCTACATCAATATCAACGCCTATACAAAACTGTAAAATAAACAGGAACACTAAACGATTTGCTGAAGCGCTACATATAATCGCTTACACACGATGTCATCAGATATCTGTAAATACTACACATCGAAACGTTACTCACAACGGTTGAAAAAACATTAACGTTTTAAAACATGTATGCACCGTAATAGAATATGTTCAACATACCAGGAAACATCAAACAATAAGACAATGGATAACACCTTGTCAAGTTTAATGGCAAAAGGAGGCAGGACATACCAAACCCTTAACTCATCCAGTATCAAGTTGATGTCCGGAAAAGCGGACTTGTACATAATATTTAAAAAACAAAAACAAATTGGGGCTCTAAAGACTGTGGCCTCACACTTGCACGCCTTTGCGGGTGCTTGTGTCCGTTTTGGCCCATAGAGCCTAGGTATGATTTTGACATGGTCGAGATACCAAGATGGTATCTCATGGTCGAGATACTGAAAAAAGAGCATCTGAAAGAAATCTCATACAGGTGGCTAATTGACAGAATCACCAATGGAAATGACCATGCCATCATAAGCCGTAACATATTCTTGTAAAATTATACAACTCGCTGTTCTAAACGAACCGAAAAGGTAAGTACGGTACCAATTTTCGTTTTCCACATTGACCAAGTTCGTTAATCGGGCTGTAAGCATGAAAGCTATTTAGGTCACTTGTTGGCGATCGGTGACACTTTTGACAGAGCATAGAATAGACGTAGATTCCAGTGAACTGTCGAGGAATGGGTACCTCCTGTGGTACTGTAGCCTTATCCGCCAATCTCTGTACCTGCACTGAGTTGTTGTTGTATTTATTTATGTGAGTGTTGTTTTATGCCGTACCCAATAATACTTCACATATACGACGGCGACAAGCACTGCAGGAGTCCGGGCAGAGCACAGGGGAAACCCACGACCCTCCATATGTTGCTGATAGACCTTCCCACGTGCGACCAGAGAGGAAGCCAGTATGAGCTGGACTTAACAAATTGTTGTAAACGTGATATCTCGCAATTGATTAAATATCTATAGCGCTTCAAAGAAATGATGCACTGGGTTATTCGAACATGAGATGAATGGTGTTTCATGAGAGTCCATTACGCCACGTCACATGCACTATCATATTTCATTGTTAGGAGATTATTTAAACAATAAATATGTACGAATAAAACCTGGTAGTTTTCATAAATTTCTCATGTATTATTCAGTTTATGGTTACTCTATCCTGGATGCATATCCTTTTACTTACATTGAGTACGGTTTTCGTGATCTGAATTTCACAACTAATTGTGTGGGAAACTTTTCATAAAGAACTAAAACAGACTAGAGCCCACGAGGTTTTGAAGGTGTCAGTATTGTCCTTGACACTGAGGAACCATGTAACTGTATACATGACCTTTTACTGTCGTCAATAAAGATAGGGAGTTGTCGCATTTGGGACTTAATCGTTCTGTGACACAGGTGCCATGGAAACGACATCGAGTGCCTTTCGGTTGTCACAGCAGCTCAGAACTTGCGTTGTTGCAAGGTTTTGAGGATCCATGGTGCTATGTATTTCTCAGGATTAGCTCAGATAATGTTTTTACGATGTAAACATGTGTTTACAATGAGTGTGAACCTGCGTGGGAGTTGAAGCTATCGATAACTGACAGGAGATGTCACAGTTTGTCCACTTTTCTTGACTTTAATGACGTAAATTCAGATGTACGATTGTGTGCTAAATATAATATCGCTCTTTGTTTTTAGTTTCACGTGTAAGGAGCTTTGTGAACTGGATTGATGTATTTTTTTGCGGAGCGTGCGAATTTGCTCAAACGGTGTACCTACACAACAAATAACAGTTCTAATAAAGCAGCAGTAATCAACCCATGGATTGACTTTGTCATTTCCTCATTGCGAACTCACAGCAGCATTCGTCGCACACCGATGCGGTAGCTGCTGTCATAGTGAAACACCGCACTCCTCACCAGAGTGTAACTACCAGAGTGTAACCACCAGGCTGACTGAGGACGCTGTTTTGAGGGATCTTGGAGACATTCGTGAGAGAAACAAGACTTTCCAGTGACCTGAAAAGCCATGAGCTCGAAATTCGACATTTGTTAAATCATTGTAACCAAGTGATAATTCGTTAATTAGTAATTTTTATGATGAATTAGTCATCCGTATAACAAATTAGTTGGAGATAAGTTTGTATTGTCCGTAATACTAAGTCTTCCGTCAGCACTGTAAGGAAATGACCAGCGTTCCTTCGAACATAACTTTTACTTAAATTATTTTATGTAAACTATAACGATTCAGGCACTGGTTTCAATGTCACACATTATAAAGCTTTACTTGTATTTGTAACGCATAACGTTCATTGTGCCTGTTTCATGTTTAGCTTTTTCATTTCATACATGCGTAATTATAATGTGTAGTGACAGTAATGCTTCCGACGTCGGAAGATGTGGGATCAAACCCGAGTCAAAGGAAAGACTTTAAATATGATAGGGGCCTCCGTGGGGGGGGGAGGATTAGCACGCAACGACCCAGGAGCCCGCCACCAATGTGGTCACTGTGAGTTCAAGTCCAGCTCGAGATATCTTCCTCTCCCACCGTACTTGGGAAGGTGTGGCGCAACCTGTGGAGGGTCGCGGATTTCCCCCGCGCTCTGCCCGGTTTCCTCCCACCGTAATGTTGACCGCCTTCGGATAAGTGAAATATTCTTGTGTACGGCGTAAAACACCACTCAAATAAATAAATGAATAAATAAATTATAAGTGATACTTGCTGCTGATTGTCTTGGCGCTCAGCATTGAGAGACTACAGCAAGGAAACATGCCTGGTTGGACCGGTGTAAGTATAATGTGACTGAGTGGGGTGTCATGTCTGGTGTCTTCGGCAATATGCTTCAGTGGAGGCAGCACTTTGGCGGCATGGACTTCAGCGGCATGGAAGACACAGTATATGTACACACATCTAATGACTCCTCGATGTCAAATGGCTGAAAGAATTGTTAAGTGCGACGTTATACCCCAAACATACATACATACATACACATTGCACACAATGCTTCCGAAAAAATACAGTTATACGCATTCAAATGGAAACTGTTTTCTGCTTTGCTCCACTGTAACAGCTGACTAAAATTTCTTTTTGAGTTTAAATTTTATTTTATTTTTATTTTTAACAGCTAGTAAAACATTTACTATTTGATAAATCTCCTACGCCGTGGACGACACTCGCGTGACTGCTCTCTCTGCTTAAGATCACTTGTCAATACAGTGTGCAAGTCTAAACCCCCACCCTTAATACTTACCCTCAATGGAAATGCAAAAGTTTTAAATCAGGCTTTTAGCAACAATCAGAGGACTAAATAAACATAAAATAAAAGTACAACTAACACTGCAAGTATTCTAAAGCAAAACTGCAGTTATGTACTGATAATAATGTGCCACTGGTATTGATTAAGAAAAAGAAACCCAATTTTAATTTATAGATATAGAAACTTAATTGATAGATTGTCGATATGTCCACCAACTCGAAGTGAAAAATTCTTAAATATAACGATAACCGACAGTGTAATAAGTAAATAAACGGTGAGAGTAACACTGTTAGTATATACTGAAAAAAGCTGCTCGTAATAGCGAGTTACTCGCGTTTAATAGGGATAGGGAAACCAGCTTCAAATTTTGATTCCTAAATTGTTGACATAGATATAAATTTTTTACATTCTTTGCACGTGTAACTTTAGAACTGTTAACGTTTTAGCTTGTAGCTGTGTATAATGTCGTATTTACATGCCCCAAATTTAGTCTCGCTCAACTTCCCTTAGTTTGTATTACAGGGTGTATATTTGGAAGTTCAGTCCGACATAAAGGCATGTTGTTCTTTTTAAATGTAAAATATCAGACAGCATTGACGTGGAGGACTGACATGAAGAATGAGAGCATTTGTACGTTAGGTAACACAGTCATAAAAATATACATGAAGCTTTGAAAACGAATGATTACTCCGATAGTCTGTTGGATAATTACCACTGCTGCTAATAGATCAGACTCAGACTGCAGACATACTGTCACATAACTTATCCAGGGGAATACCGGATAACGGGAAGCCGAAGGGTATGTTTTATCTATTCATAATGTTATCCGATCCTCCTCAGAGTATGACGGACACAATGCGGTAATAGGCTCCCATTAGAAAAACTTTATACCTCCAAGAAAAGACATTAGATGCCCGTTTCTTTCCGTCTCTTGTTCTTTATAGCCATGTGATCTTGAAGAACATCTCTGCAAAACATAATATTTATCAATACTAGAGCTTTGTCTAAGACGTTTAAGACGTACGAAATCCATTGGCGACTCATACACAGGCTAGCCAGGATCACCTCATGACGAGACATGTCCCATGTTAATCAGGTCACTTTAAAATCACCTTGTATCATTTTATGCACTTTCTAAAACCATAAAACTTTACGTGGAAAAATTTGCTGGGGTTTTCAGAAAAAAAAAGACGAATGGTTACAGAAAAGAACGGGCGGAATTCCAAAGACGACAACATGAAAAGTAAAACTGGAGCAGCGACAGTGTGAAAACTGACAAATGGTCACACGTAACCGGTGAAATCCGGTCTCTTGTGAGTTTAACCTTGGTAATGTGTACATTTTGTTACGACCCAAACTGTCTGTATTATAAAGAGATGGCTTGTTCGAAATACACGACAGTTTAGCCGCACAAAAAAGTAACCAAAACCAGTAGATTTTATTTTAAAACAATTTATTAGGTTTAACAAGAACAGATAACAAGACTTTTACAAATACTAAAGTACTTAAGTTTAACAAGAAAGGATAGCAGTATCTATACAAATATTAAAGTACTTACATGTACAACAGGTGTCAAGTCCAAACGGACGCATATACTCCACAATGCTTAAAATGCACACAGGCAATATTCATAAGAGGGAAAATCCACAGTATAACTGAGTGTATGACGAAATATACACAAAATTCCACAGACAGGGTCCGTGTACTAATAAGCATGTGTACACAAGAGCACAAATTAAATATACAAGTTTAGACTGAACAAGTGCTCGGTGGAGATAGGATGTAACAAAGCCAGAGGCCTATGAAACATCAAAATTCAGCACAAAAGGCCTACTAAGGTAACACACAGCGAAAGCATCCAAAACTCTCAATAATTCTCCTTTCTCCTCTGACCTGCTTTCATAGGTCTTATATAGACTGGTGGAATTGTCTAGAATAAGAAAATTCTTGAACACTTGTCGTAAACAAACAGGCCCCGAACTGAGCGTATTCTGGAACATTCTAATGCAGAGGCAGACAGCAGGCCCTGAACTCAAAAGTGCTTCCGCCAGTGAAATATCATGCCGAAGACGCCAGACATCACACCCCACTGGTTCACATTATACAAACATCGGGCCAACCAGTCTTATTTCCTTGGTCTAGCCATTCAGTGCTGAGTGATAAGCGAGCCAGCAACAAGCTCCAGTTTTAAAGTCTTTGGTATTTGCCAGTTAGTAAGCCATTCATATTAAAGCATATTTGGTCAAATGCCACTGCAGACTAGTATAGCTTTAGGTATAATGCCACCCGTCATATACCCTAGTTAAGATGACACTTTTTTGATAAATCTAACCACATCAGGTAAAATGTCCCAGATACATGTCTCAAAGCATGCTAGGTAAAATGCAACGAATATCACACTAGTTGTCGTCACTGTTCTCGTTTTACATTCTCTGTAGTAGTCTTGCATGCTGTATTTCTGCACAGTCAGGAAGGATTCTCTTGGTGAACAAAGCGTCGACAAGGCCTAGGCTCTTTACAATGTTTTAATCTGATTGTTTATTAAATGTAATCACAAAACGATATTTTGTCACTACTTTTAGACCATTAACGTGTAATAAATTGCATTTCACATTACTGCATTATTCTAACCTCATTCTGCTTTCTAGGGGATGTGCACGTTGCTACTGTTTAGGCATTCCCGGTTATACCGAAAACCCTAAGGTATAGTGACAAGCCGGAGTTTGCGTTACGTGTGACCATTTGCCAAGAACCAGTGTCTTCGCTGCTCTTCTTTCACTTTCTACGCTATAGTTTTTATAATGTTGACGTTTAGTGTTGGAGGAGGGTGGGGGGGGGGGGGGGGGGGGGGGGTCAGCCCCAAACGTTCCATGGCCAAAATTTATTTACTTATTTGATTGGTGTTTTACGCCATACTGACGAATAACATTATGGTGGGAGGGAATAGAAGAGAGCCTGGGGGAAATCCAAAAATCCACGACAATCCGCAGGCTGTTGACAGAGCTTCCCACATACGATCGAAGTGGAAGCCAGCATGAGCTGGATTAACTCACAGTGAACTCACAGCGGTGAGAGGCTCCAGGTACGCTAGCTAATAACCACTGGTGTCAACCTTGTCCAACCTGTGAGTAGGCAGCTATAAAACTCTTGATATAAATGAAGGTTGACCTTGCCAAAGACTCGGAACAAATGAAAAGTACACCACTCGTTTAATAAAATTAAAATAATGGGTCACTCATTTTGTATTCTCTATATATTTTATTTATTTATTTATTTATTTACTTTATTTGATTGGTGTTTTACGCCGTACTCAACAATTTTTTTTACTTCTACGACAGTGGCACATTACGTTGTAAATCAAGAACACAACCGTGGGCAGACAAGACCATACTTAATCGATTCCAACTGTATCTGTAGTCCAATAGATTAAGTGACCATAATCATTGAATGTATGACATCTACTTAGGAATTGCTCAACAATCTGATAGGACATGATTTTTCATAGGGCTCAATTAAAACGAAAGATGTCGACGGGGCATAATTTTGTGTATAACAAATGCCGAGGGTATTGCTAGCAACGAAATATAAGATGGGGGATATGCGAGACATTGTATAACGTGCAGCTCCCGGCTTATGTGTGTCCTGTGTTGAGAACAGTTAATTTTCTGACGTTCCTTGTTGACGTCCTTCTTAACTTAGCTTGGACTACCCTTGACCATTCACCAACCAACGCTCTCTTGCAACCTACTTCCTTTGCATATGTATCAGGAGCAGATAGTCTTCGTCCTGCATGAGTCAGTCGCCGCTGTCGGACATATTAACGTACACTATCGACAATGAGCAGGGTGGAACTTGGCGATTCCCATTACCCAGAGAGACCAACTCTTACTGAGAGTGTACCAAGCAAACTTTGAACCCTCACGTTAACATTATGTCCACCATTTTGTCGTGACTTCGACCGACTAATTGACCTACGCAGACGTAGTCCCAGTCCCCCCAAAACTGCTTATTTTCCCGGCACCTAACTGTTAAATACATGTTCTAGCCTTAGGTAAAGTTTTGCATCGAAGATAACCATGTCCTGTCATCAAGATGACTTGGACAAACTCGTTTGGCGCGTGGACAGATTTATTTATTTCGTTGGAGTTTTACGCCGTACGGTTACGACGGCGGTTGGATTATGGCAGGATTACCGAGCAGAGCCCAGGGAAAACGAAGATCGTTTGCAGGCTTTATGGCTGACTGGAGAGGAAGTCATCATGGACTGGATTTGCAGTTACCGATTTGGTGCTAGCCTCCTGGGTCATTGTGTTGCGCCAGTACGCTAACCACTATGCCACGGAGAATCTGCCACCAGTAACCGGAGTAGACTTAAAGAGGGACAGATCCTACGTAACCCTCCAACACTGCGTGCTAAAACAACTTCACAAAGTCAAATAACTGACCAAATCCATACAACTCTACAACAACTGCATCTTTTAGCGTCAATCACTTAGCCCTCAGCAGCTACAACAAAGGAAGTAAGGACAGGAAGTGCATTTATGCATCCATGGCTAAGAAAGCAGAGCAAGAACAACGGTACTGAATAAACTACTACTAATATCAATAGCCATTTTATTCGCAGTGTTTATGAAAACCATTACAATTACCAATTATCGAACAAAATAATGTATCAACACTCGTATAATTTACCGTTAAACCATACTGAATATAGCGATAATATCACCAACAAGACAAAACATACATCTCCAAGCATGTAAACATTCACAAAAACTGCACGTATACCTTCGCATTCAAACCAAAATACTAAACAAGCCAAATATCCCTCTATGCGCGTTAGGCGACGACCTGGAATGGCGTTACTTAGCCAAAAATACCAAGCATTCTTTCAGCTCAAAGCCTAAACAGGTCAACCAGAGATTTCAATAAATGCAGACACCATACTGTATAACATTTATAGTGCAAGGCAGTACATTTATCACAATATTACGCGTACATGTATTTGCAGTGAACCAGCAAAAACGATCAAAATCTAACGCGTCCTGTTCCCACTGTGTGAGGAGACAATGTCCAGGAACGTGACTGCCAAACAAAGTTAAATCAATAACCGCGGCAAACCACAACAAGCCCGTGACAAACCCAACCCAGCATCTTTACCACTCGAAAATATCACCCAGAATGAACAAATTATAACCATGTTGTGTCGAAAGAAGAAAAATAAATAAATATTACTTCCTACTAGTCACCTCGGCTCGCTCAGAGAGGCTACCCGAATATTTAGCCTACCGTCATAATCTAGTGGCATCGAAGGGCTGAGCGGTCAGGCCTTACCATAGCTCAGCCGTTCGGGTTGTATAGTGCCTCCAGTTAGGAAACCTTGGTCCAACACATCGGTCTGTTCGGCTCGATATAGATATCGAGTGACCAAGATTTTGCCCCGTTGGTTCTATTTACACATGCGGGGATGACTACAGACCGGTCAGCAAACCCAAAGCACCGCCAGGTACGACACCATATCATAGCACACTATAGCTAAAATGTCATCCATCTGAGTACCAAGTCCGACTTAAGTATACCTCGAACGGGCGCTCCAAGTTGATCATAGCAAAACCAATTCAACAATCCCTTTAAAACACCAGTTTCTTAATGTTCCCATTTTCACTGAATCTTAGCTTCAAATCCGAATTTTTAATTATTCGTTACGGACAGCTGTCTTTCCAGCATCATGGAAGCTCTCTCAAGTCTGTCCGGTATTTTAAAAAGGAGATAGACATGACGTTTCTAATTATCGCCCCTTCAACCCTCCCTTTCTAAGGTCTTGGAGAAGGTCGTGTATAAACATCCGTATAAGCATTGTATGCCAAATAATAAGTTAAGAAAAGTTATATGAAATTGAGTATGATTAGTCGGACCGTGCGAACACTTACTAGAAAGTGTATGTTCACTCCGTACTTTGGCTTGATAAGGTCTTCTATTGAATATGGATATTTTCTATTTGACAACTGCAGCGTTTCAATATCAAGCTCATTGGAAAATGTCCAAAGCCGAGCAGCATTGTTATGCACAGGGGCTTGCGTCGAACAAAAATGGGAACCCCTATATAGTCAGCGTAGATCCAAGCGCATTCTGTTTTTTTTCATAAAATCATCAATGGGCTCTCTCCTCCATACCTAAAGGCCTTACTGAGATATAACAGCGATACAAATGCCTACAATCTTAGAAATAAACATCACTTTCAATTATTTAAGTGCCAGATTTTCTCAGGTTTTCTCAGATTTTCTATTCATCCTTCTTTCCCAAGACTACCAAAGAATGGAATTCATTGCCTGTTCATATCCAAAAGTCTTCACTGGAAACAGTTAAGAGCGTTTTGTACTCTCAAGACAGTATTAACCGTGATCTAACATCTGTGTATAATTCATCTGACACCTTTCCCTCTATTGTGCTCTGTAGAATGAGAATGGAACTGAGCGCTCTTCACGGTGACCTCTTTAAATATAGCATTATCGACGATCAGCCGTGTAGTAAATGTAAACATAAATGTGAAAATGCATCTCATTATTTCCTTGACTGCCTTGCCTATGCCACTCATAGAAAGTACATGCTAGAAAGCATCTTTAGAATTATATCTCCTGGAGTTCATCCTTCTGTATTAAAATCTGTACATAATTTTATAATCATATCCAATAGATTCACCATCCAAGCCCAGCAGTAATATGATTTAATTTTGATCTTTCTTTGTTCGCATCACTTTATTCTGTATATGTACATGTCATTTGTTCTCTTTGTTGTCTATGTTATTTTATGTATAGACATTGATTTTATATTGAGGAGATCCCCTCGTGGCTATAGAGCTGTGGGAAATACACAAAAATCAAATAAAGAATTACAATTACAAAAAATCCGACAGGTCTGCCAGTAAACTCCGGATGTTCGTGAGTTTCACCAGGTCCTGCCCTGTTTCCTCCCATCATAATGTTGGCCCTCGTCGTATAAGTGAAATATTCTTCAGTTCAACGTAAAATACCAATCAAATATAATAAATAAGTAAATTAAACCCGACATTTTTATAGCAATCGCAGGCCATTAAAGGATGTTCCATGTCGGTAACCGCAAAAACAATTTCAAAAACAATAAATTCCAGATATAGAATATAAATATAGATTTGTTTTCCTCGTTAATTTTTATCTGCCTATGCTGCATTGTCTGTTGATTTCATTGTTCTACCCAGTTGGCTTTTCAATCACCATAGCCAATGTTCCATACAAAGAAGTAATGCCATTGCTTGATTGTCAGGACCTACATTCATTTCGGTAAACCGGAACAAGGCAGTGGTTGTGTTCGGCAATGTTTGCCTCTCGAAAAAGGAAATTCTCACATTTTCAGAAAAAGATGAGTCGGCCCGAATTTAGCGACTCGGTCACGTTACCCTGCGAAAAGCATTTTTTAATCAAGGCCTGGTCGAACCGCTGGAAAAGTGACAATTTTGTATCATACAGCTAAAGAGTGTGAACAGGCAACACTAAACTTTTATTATAATAATAATAATAATAATATAATAATTCATAAGACGATGCTCTAGCGGGTTTTTGTACCCAAATAGAAGAAAAACCGTACGGAGATCATAAAACACACTGCAGTGCACGCTAAAACTGGAACCGCTTCAGTAAATAGGTGAGAATATTCATCGTCAGAATTGCCTCAAAGGACTCTGTCCGCTTCGCTTCCAGATCCCCTAAGAAGATTATGGTACGTCCGCGTCCCCTACCCATGGCAGTATAGTCCCTAAAGACGGCGGTGTAGAATTCAAATTTGTGAATACAAACCATTGAATGCATTTATTTATTTGATAGATGTTTCACGTCTTGCTTTATTGGTGATTTATTCTCTGATATGAGATTTAAGGATAGAGGAAACCAGACTTGAATGCATTCAATTCCACTTCAAAAAGTCTTAAAATACGAGTAGAAATATTCTTAGTAATACATATTGTAATAAACTCAGTATTAATAATCACGCTTTATAATAAACTTTAGTTAGAATTAACTAAGTTTAATTTTAGTTATGATACAGTATCTTAAGTCAACCGTACATTTGATTGGCGATCACAGAGGATTAACACCTTGTTTAACTATTTAGGACGGAAGACAATGACAAATGCGGAGGACTAAAAATAACTTTATGTTAATACAGAATATTCCATTGGAGTGAATTTCTCTGGCCGTTTTGATCACACCATCACGTTCTTACGACAAAACTGTATATATTTATGTAAATACATTTGTGTAAATACATTCATAACTAAGATGTTATGTGATACATGTATTCCTGTATTGTTGCTGTATATGTTCTGACAAATCATTGTAATGATATTTTCTAACGTTCTGTTTTCGTGAGTAGGCTACATAAAGCCAGCGGGTATGAAACTTCCTTTCTCTGCCTAATGTCACGAATTAGGCTTTTCTGCCATCTCAGTTAAATAAGGAATGGAGCTGGCGAGTCGATGACCTCCTTCACTAATTCTCTATTCATCGCGCACTTGCGGAAGGCATGTCGAACGCGTATTTCACACGCCATCAGGACAGAACAGTATGCCATTACCTCTTATTTCAGAGCCTAATTTAGTCGTTCCCTCCAGGTACGATAATTATTGTAGTCATACAAACCACGACATACAGACAGCCCTGGAGATAGGTTCAGAAAACTGTATTTATACCATTTGTGAACAAAGATTCCCATATTTTCGATTCTGGTATTTGTTAGTTGCTCCCCGTTTATAAAATCCCATTTATCCGTGCATGGAAAATTCGTCCAGGTTGCAATTTACAACCTTCCCATTAATTCGTATTTCGATGAAACAACAAAAGGGGATATATGTGAAAGAAAATAAAAGCCAATTACATGATATACGTGAAGAAGAAGGGTAAAAAAAATCTATTTGAGCGAAATTTGACTGGTAAAAACTGCGGGAGGGTGAAGAGATAAGCATTGGTCAAGAGTAATGCAAAATAAAATATTTTTAGAGGTCTGTAACCAAAACTTTTACAGGAGGTTCTAACCAAGAGAGCCCATGTAAATATACATAAGGTATAATTTCAACCTATGAACTGTATCAAACTGGAGAAGGAAACTGATCTTTGCGGAAACCATAATCAAAAAAGACTTCTGATGGAAAAAAGACATTAGGCAACTTGGATAATTTATTTCTTGACAGTTTGGAGCTCTGTAATGTCTGTAATATAGCTGTTGGGTTTTGCTAGTACAGCTTGATTGATGTCTCTTTCACTGAAAATTACCTATAGGATTTATTACACTGTTCTTTCTTGCATTGATTTGCCATTAGATTGTATCACTAATCAGCTTTTGGCTCTTTTGTAAGTTGGTAGGTATATTGGCCTAAATTTAACAATACAGGAGGGAATTTTTGCATGCGTGTGGGTTGGTGTATGCACGCGTGTATGAATGTATTTATTTATTTATTTGATTGGTGTTTTAAGCCGTACTCAAGAATTGTTCATTTACTGGCGGCCAGTATGTCCTTCGATTTTCTTCACAACCGTTCATCAGATCCACTTCATTCTTGCAGGCTATATTGCTAAGACAGTGCAGTGTAGGGCGTATGCCAACAATCTCGTATGCATATTAGGCCATGATGAAGTCCCGAACCTTTTCAAAAGGGCCGCACCGAATTACAGCCCTTGAGGCCACTCTTCGTTTACAAGGGGCGTTTTTAGAAGTAAATTGTAGGTAGGTTGGACCTTCAAGAAATTTACTTCTGCCTTGTTTCAGAGTTACAGGGGCAAAAGCGAGTCAAATACTTAGCTGTAAGATAGATTTTACTTTTGTAAAGTTGTTCGAAAAGCCCAGAATAAACGTTTTGCACTTTTAAAAAATCCATTTGGAGGTAACTTAAAATCCTGACCATAATGACATACAATAGAAAGCTCTGTCTCTGTATATATATCTTCTACTTAATCTGAAAAACAGCGAGTTCATTTAAAATCTGTAGATATTTCTACATGCACGACACTCAAAGGCTGATATCGTGTTTTTTTCGTTGTGTTACCTAGAAAGTATATGTCACTGTCGTGACATAATCTGCATACTACATGCTAGGTCACACTTCTCGTTGTTTCACGCCTGAAAGAAATAATCTCGCGTTAACTCATAGTCGCTGTCATGCAACAACAGAGGTAATTAAGAGCAAGCTCGTTCGCATTACTTTCAACATTGATCTCAGATCTCCAAACGGGCATAGCGACTGTTCTCTATACCTGTGGACATACTACTACAAGGACATGTATACATGTATGAATAAATAGGACTGTTCTGTAATAGAACGGGCAAAAAGTTCCAGGTACAACGACAAAATGCACAATAAACTTCTCAACACTGATTGTCCCTCCGCGGCGTGGTTTGCGCTGAGATGTTTTCCTGTTTTCCAATGTTCTCAATCGCAAGGAGAAACAAATGGCCCAGGTCAACGAATAGTAGTGTTCACGAGTTATAAAGAAGGAAGACGATAAGAACACAATGACGTCATGTGTGCGTTTTTGTTATTGTATTTTGAACATTTTCAGCGTGCCGCGACCCTTCTTCTAAGCAAATCTTCAAATCTTTTTTATCCTGTTTGTAAATATCATATTGGTCCTAAAAGCGCACGTGTTCATCAGTTGGTTGGTAAGTTCTGCCTATAGACGTGGTGCAAGTATAATTGATAGATGTATTCATTTACGGAGACTCCATTGTACAGCAAGTGAATATAGTATTGCTATACATTATCTATGGTACATCTTTATGTTGGTCACAACATTCCACGACTGGATCAGGATATTTTACCATAGGCCAGAGAGCTATATTGACGAATCACTGGAAATGCGACCATTGTGCACCATGCAGCTAAAGAGTGCGTACAAACAACACTAAAATTTAATTGCAAAAAGCATAATTTGAGCGGTATTTTATCAGCTAAGTATTTGCTTAAAAATAGTGAGGCTCTGGGCGTTTTTCTTTTTTTCGCTCAAAGAGAAGAAAACTTTACGGAGATGCTGAAATACACCTCAGCATTGCACTCTAAAATTAGAATTACTTTGGTAAATCGGTGACAATAAGTTTTCGATTTTTAATAACAATTTTTCTGCAACGTCGGTTTTGAATTTTCTGAATCCATGCAACCATGGCTGCAGTTCAGATCACATGATACAGTGTCAAAAAGTTATATATACCTGTTTTTCCAAACTGATAATGTGCCAAAATTACACAGGTTTATGTAGGTTTGCTTCTTTTAACTTTCAGTACACATATAGAAGTAACATATATTAATTCTCCCATGGAAGGGCAAATCATCTACAGTGTAATTTGACAAAAAAGTACACTCATTGATCTCCAAACACATCTTTTTTTTAATTTAGTGACTGTGTATCAATGTGATGAAGTTGCAGTTCTACTCAGCCCAAAAAGCATAATAAATAATATATTTGTACAGTATATGCACTCATCGGTGTTGAGTTATTTATTTCATTTTGGTTTATCGTCATTCCAAGATCATTTCACTTAGGACGGGTGGCAAGATTCTTCAGTGAAGGAATGATAATTAACCGTTGTAACCACCGATTTTGGCACGTTACTGACAATCACACCTCTTTTCTGAGCCAAAGGCCTGGTAAAAAGTGTATGTATACATGTAAATGACTGATTTCAATCGAAAGCAAGCCAGAGTGAATAGGCCGGCAAGTTTACCACCAAGGCCGAGTAAAAACATGGATGTTTCTTTCCACCGATTCTCCTCCATACGAGTAAATGCTTGTATTTGTCAATCTACACCAACATTTCTCCGACGTGCACAAATTTAATGTTGAATTCTGGATAAATTGTGACAATGTTCTTTGTTGACCCGTGGTTCTTCAGATAAAAGCGTAAACAATTGAGTTAACTTCTGCATGTATTTCAGTTTTTTTCTGGCAGGCTTAAATAGTCAATTGAAATATCTAAGATACGGCGAATCGTCTCTAAGGCGATATATCTCCTTCAGAGCTTTCGGGGCCTTGGCGGCCCCTGGACCCTCGCCTTTATTGCTTGGACTCTTGCTAGAGAGTACTAGAGCCAACTGTATACTAGAGCCAACTGTTGTTCACCACGGAAAATCCACCTGTCGTTTCAGTAACATGTTGCTTTGGATGTGACTGCTGTGTTGGTTTCGCCCTATACCAGAAACTGGACAGATAAGACAACATTACATTATAGACAACCCAAGTCTCTGCAAACATGAATTACTGTACAGTTTGTCCCACTGAGGAAAACATAACATACCCCAACACCACCAGAGGAATTCTGGATCTTTCAGAGGACGCGACCCCGCAGGACCCACGGATAGTGGCAGCCGACAACTTATGGAAGGTTTGTTCTCCAATTCTGATCCTGTTAGGTACTTTTGGAAACAGTGTCTCCATTGCTGTCCTTTGCCGGAAATCCATGTGGAAAATGTCCTCATCTCCGTACCTGGTGGTCCTGGCTGTGGCCGACCTATTCGTCCTGTGGACAGGCCTCCTAATACAATGGCTCAGGTTCTTGGTCGACATCGACATTCGGGAATTGTCCTCGGTCGTCTGCAAACTTCACATTTATCTCTTATACACCTCTGTTAGCGTCTCATCCTGGATTCTGTTTCGGTGGAGAGGTTCATTTTTGTTTGCTTTCCATTTAAAGCCAAGAGAGTGTGTACCCGAAGGAAGACCAAGTTCAGTCTGGCTCTAATCCTGCTAGCTCTTGCCCTCCTCAACTCCCACTTCTTCCACGGCTGGGGTATTTATTTATTTATTTGATTGGTGTTTTACGCCGTACTCAAGAATATTTCAGTTATTCGACGGCGGCCAACATTATGGAGGGTGGAAACCGGGCAAAGCCCGGTGGAAACCCACAACAACAAGGGACGTTGAACTTGTAATCCTCGGTGTGTGATAATGTTTTTTCAAGAACATGAACTTGTTGGCGTCTCGAACAATCAGTATCATGGAAAAGATTACAGATTAGTTTTGTACATAACGTTTTGTCTATGTATAGTACCACCATGGGCTGCCCATATAACACGAAATAGGTTACTGCAAAAACATATATCAGGGAGCACTTTTCTCAGGTGACGTCATAATTATTCCAAACCAATGGCATGCTGGATATTGGTCGCAGTTCAACATGTTCTGACGGAGGGCGACACCTATTACCTCAAACTGCTATCGATTTTACTGTCTGACACCGCCATATTTGCCTATTATATTACCTTAATAAATGAATTTTATCTGCTGTAGTATATGATCTCACGACAGAATGGTTTTAAACCTGGATGTTAGGAATTTTTGTTGCCAAAAACGATTTAGCCTATTCGCTGAGAGTGTAGTGTAAGCTGTGTTACTGCGTGGAGTTTGCTTTAACCGTATGCTGGTGCAGCTATTGTAAAACAAAAAACTCTCCACGCCCATTTCCCAGCATGCCACTTATTTCTGAATATGGCGTTACCTGAGGCAATGACGTCTTGGCGTTGAAAGTGAGCTTATGCACTTTAACATAATGAATAAGAAAGGGTGTTCTAATTTGATTTTCTTTGCAAGAGTATGAACTCCCAACATGTCCATGTGTAGAGCTTCTGCTGTTACGTATCACTGACTAAAAGCAATTTTGGTTGCCAGTATGACAGACTTTACAGACAGCTGATATAAGCGACTCTCTAAAAGGAACTACTACAACATACAGGTGAAGTGCTAAAGCTCGGTCTTAAGCCACAGGGTAGAGCACCAAAGTGCCGCCTATAAACCATGCCCATTATACAAGATATAGTGTAGCTTAGTCAGCTGTGCACTGATGTGAAAATCAATTATTTGTGCCCTGGATGCTTCAGCCTGTGAACTGAATTTTGTCTTCACGGATTGTCCACCCTCTGTTGGCTGAACTGTACAGACATTCGTGAGAGAGATTAATGGGATTTAGTAGTTCTACTGTTTTAGCCAGAAAAAATGATGAATCTTCATTATAAAATTAAACAGAGGGACAAATCTGCGGTTTATCCCGGATTTCTATGGTCTATGATCCTATCAATACCATACCCTCGCGTGTTTTTCTGGGAAAGTAAGTTGTGATAATAGTCATTTAAACTAGCTTGCATTGATAGGAGTGTTATTTCAATTGGCATGCATTGATTGGGGTGTTATTATAATCAGCATGCAATGAGAAGAGTGCTATTTCAATTAGCATCCAGTGAAAAGAGTAATATTTTAATTTATTTATTTATTTATTTATTTATTTATTTATTTATTTATTTATTTATTTATTTATTTATTTATTTATTTGATTGGTGTTTTACGCCGTACTCATATTTCACTCATGCGACGGCGGCCAGCATTCTGGTGGGAGGACAGCGGGCAGAAGCCGGGGGAAACCCACGACCCTCCGCAGGTTGCTGCCATGTTATTTTAATTAGCATGCAAGATTAGGAGTATTATTTTAATTAGCATGTAATGATAGGAATGTTATTTTAATTAGCATGCAAGATTATTAGTGCTAGTTTAAGTAGCATACAATGATAGGAGTGTTACTTTAATTAGCATGCAAGATTAGGAGTGTTATTTTAATTAGCATACAATAATAGGAGAGTTATTTTAATAGAATACAATGATAAGAGAGTTATTTTAATTAGCACACAATGATAGCAGTTACACTTTAACTCCATTGCATTGATAGATATGTTATTTTATTAGAATGCAATTATAGGAGTGTCAATTTGTCTTATAGATTACAAAACCTAAGTTATGCTACAACCAAACAGAATTTCTAGACCAATGACATCACCCAATGCAACAATGGATCACATTTAACATATCTACACTTGTTTACCCATTCTGCTTGGGGGCCTGGGGGCGTTTGAACTGCTACTATTTAAGTATTTACATCAACAGTTAGACTAAATTCTAACTGGGGTAAATTGCTACTATGTACATGTGACCATTTGCAAATTGTCGTTGCTGTTTCAGTATTACTCTCTATGGTGTAGTGTTTTATGATTACAGTTTATTTTAATTACTCCGCATTCTCCCTTGACATACCGCAGGTCCCGGTGTCACGAAGTGACCTTAGACTTGAGTCAAAATTGGAAATCACTTTAAAATTGTTATTTCTTATGTAACAAGGTCAACATAGTGCTGGACAACGTAAATTCTGGGTAAGTTATAGTAAAAGTTTGATTTAAGATAAAGACCGCTTGATGATCCCAGGGCCATGAGTTTAAGTACCTTACTATGATAGGAGAGTTATTTAGTAGACTAGTACATGCATACAGTGATAGAAGTGTAATTTTAGCAAGCACACTACGATAAGTGCGACATTTGTCCATCATCCTATAAGTGTACAATTTGTCTAGCATGTTATGATAAGTGTGCCATTTGTCTAGTATGTTATGATAAGTGTGACATTTGTCTAGCATGCTATGATAAGAGTGCCATTTGTCTGGCATGCTGTTATAAGTGTGACATTTGTCTAGCATGCTGTGATAAGTGTGACATTTTTCCAGATTGTTATGATAAGTGTGACATTTGTCTAGCATGCTATGATAAGTGTGACATTTGTCTGGCATGCTGTGATAAGTGTGACATTTGTCTGGCATACTGTGATAAGTGTGACATTTGTCTGGCATGCTGTGATAAGTGTGACATTTGTCTGGCATGCTAGGATATTCTTTTGACATTGGTGGATGGATATTAAAACTTTGTCCGAAAATTCATCATTCTGCCGCCCAGTCCCACTTTCGTCTCCGGACTATTAACACTCACTTGTCACTAAGGGCCGACAGGGAACCTGGTCAATAAGAGCCTTAATCATGTAACGCAATAATGAAGTCTGTAGTCTGAATTTATATGTGCAATAAATCTGGTACTATGATAAAGACAGGATACTCTTTTAAACTAGATCTTCGTCACGTTTTATTTTCCTCGGTTTCTACTGAAGCTCATTATACGATGAACACAAAAACACAGGAGACTTGATGGTAAACGCACAACGGTCTGGTACAGGCAGAAAAATGTCATGATATTACCAAGGCTGCACAGCTTTCCGGGTGTTCCACGGCTCACCAGTAACACTTCTCAATCTGGGCATATATTATCGTCCAGGTTACCCATATCAAACCCCACAGTTAAGCTGACAATCACTATCAGCTTGCAATGATTGCGGAAGATTTTTTAACTGCTTTTTGGACTGATACTATCAGTTTACAGTGATTGCGCAAGCCATACTAGAGCGTCACCTCACCTTTTTCCAGCTGCCATTCTGAGTGTCAGTATAAGGTTATAGTGAATACACAGGACTTTCTAACTACCATTCTGAGTGTCAGTATAAGCTTATAGTGAATACGCAGGACTTTCTAGCTGCCCTTCTGACTGTCAATATAAGTTATAGTGAATACGCAGGACTTTCTAACTGCCTTTCTGACTGTCAGTTTAAGCTTATAGTGAATAAGCAGGACTTTCTAACTGCCTTTCTGACTGTCAATATAAGTTATAGTGAATACGCAGGACTTTCTAACTGCCTTTCTGACTGTCAGTTTAAGCTTATAGTGATTACGCAGGACTTTCTAACTGCCTTTCTGACTGTCAGTATAAGTTATAGTGAATACGCAGGACTTTCTAACTGCCATTCTGACTGTCAGTATAAGCTTACAATGATTACGCAAGCCATACTACAGCGTCAGCTCAGCTTTTTCCAACTCCCATTCTGACTGTCAGTATGGGCTTATAGTAATTATGCCTACAGCATTGATCAGCAGATCCTAATGTTGTAATTCTCTCGTCAACCATTGCCAGATGTTTGGTAGTTACATACTTGATCACAACAACTCCATGAACTGTCAGCCAGATGTTCCATTTAAGAGTTTATCCATTTGTCTTATGCCGTATGTAAAGAAAAGCTTGTCGTAAATTATGATAAACTGCAGTGTATTTCTTAATAACTGTTGCAATGTTTAGAGAAAATGATGTAATCCCTTATGGCTTGTATCTAAGATCCATTTACACGCAGGTAACCCATTGTCAGAATCGGTGATACTACCAGAAGGCTCATCTGATTTATTCGTATTATATCAGGAAATGGACACCTAGAATAACATTACTTTATATATAGTCCCAGTCTTTGCGAACATGAAATACTCTGGAGCTCACATCGTCGAGGAAAACATAACACAACCTATGGAAGGTTTTTTCTCCAGTACTGATCCTGCTCGGTTCCTGCTTGGAAACATCGTCAGTATCGCTGTCTTTTGTCGCAAATCCATGTGGAAGATGTCGTCATCTCAGTACCTGGTTGCCCTTAGAGTGACAGACATTATTGTCCGCTACACAGGCATCCTCAGACAATGGCTCAGGTTCTTGGTCAACACTGACATTCGGGAATTATCCTCCATTGTGTTTAAACTGCATACTTTTTTCGTGTACACCTTTCTTAGCTTCCCCGCTTGGATTCTGGTTGCGCTTTCGGTGGGGAGGTTTATTTTTGTTTGCTTCCCGTTTAAAGCCAAGAAAGTGTGTACCAGAAGGGTAACCATGATAACTCTGGCTCTAATCCTGCTAGCTCTTGCCCTCCTCAAATCCCACTTCATCTACGACTGGGGTACTGTCTACGAACACGGCGACTTTCTTACCTTTACCAAGACTATGCCACTTTCTTTGAACAAATCTGGCCTTGGATTGATCTGCCCGTTTCTTACTGATGCCATTTTTTATCATTATTGCTTGTAATATCTCCCTCATCATCAATGTCATCACTAGATTCCGGGACAAGGTAGCGGCAAACAGTGACGGTGAGGGTGAAAATCGGGTGAGAATCGGGTGAAGTCTTCCCCCATGACAGCCCTGTTGATCTCCCTTAACACCGTATTTCTAGTGACCATGGCTGTCATCAGCATCTACCTAATCGGTTCACCGGAACGGGCGCGCACGACAAATTACGACGAGGCCATACAGTTGACCATATGGTGGGCCATCGTCAACTAATTCAATAATCTCAGTAACTCCGTCAATTTTCTCCTTTACTGCATAAATGGTCCGAGGTTCGGAAGGGAGCTCTGACCTCTGGGAGGACAGAATACTAATTATTGTGAGGACACTGTAATAAGGGACAACTAACGTTTTCACCTCATTAATGCACCAACAACATAGACATTAAACAGGTAAATCTTGGTGTGTGATAATGTTTCTCAAGAACACTGGACTTCTCGAACTATCAAGATCATGGAAAAGGCTACGGATTAGTTTTGTATATAACGTTTGTGTATGAGTAGTTGTATAGTGGATTGTCTAGATAATACGAAATTATAATTATAATTACGGAAAAAAGATATGTTAGCGAGCTCTTTCCTATGTGGTAAAGCACTAGTAGTTGTTAGCGAGCTCTTTCCTATGTGGTTAAGCACTAGTGGTATGGTAAACTAATTGTGCTATCTATGCGTCCTAACAGACATTCGTATACCAGCTGTCAAGCAATAAGGACGTTCCGGGTCAATAATCACAATTAGCCAATTCCTAAAACGACGTTTAGGACGAGGAGGAGTAAATTTTTTGTGCCGTTTTGCACAAGAAATCCAGACTATTTAGCCCTTACAGGTCCTTGGACTTACTGTTTGAACTGCGAAGTAATTTTGCCAGCACTAAACACTTTTTTGTAATGAGATCAACATACTTACGCTCAAAGAAAGTGAGAGATTCCTGATACTAATGGGATATACAGTTATGTGTGTGATTTAAGTAATTGCCATTCCAGAAATATATATGCTGTTTGTGAAATGATTTTGCCAGCTTTTATCGTGACGGTTTGATATCAATCGCATGACCAGTTTTCAAATGTTCAACACAAAGTACCAAAAACTAAGAAAACATATGAAGAAAAAACAGGACAAATCCATACAAAGAGAAGTGTTCTGCGATCATCAGTGATGACGGAAAAAGGGAAAGAATGTTTTAGGCGAATGATCGAAATTTTCATCCAAACTGTGTACACCTTGCTAATTATAAGTTGTCAATAACCAAAATATATATGTAGGCTCTGCTTTGACTCTGACTGTCCACGTATCCAATTACGTGGTCTGATTCAACACAATGGGAAGGTCTTCCAGCAACCTGTCGATGGTCTCCAAACTCAAATTAAAAATAATTTAATTTATTTATAAGCGAAAATATTGTGGTAAAGGGGCCGCACACCTTCGTTTTGGCAGACCGCAAACTGAGTGGTTTTACAGTCTAATTGGTTAAGGTATTTCACACATTTACATGATTCCTATCTTAGTCCTGTTCTTGTAAATGGTTCAAACAAAGTCTTTCAATGACCTCTCAATGAGAGGATTTTTTGCAGTGAGTCCCAAAGAACCTGGAGCCGCTCACCAAGGCGGTCGATGTGAGTTCATTTCTGGCTCATGCTGGCTTCCATACCAGCCGTACGTGAGAAGGTCTGCGAACAGCTTTTGGGTGGTCGTGGGTTTCCCCCGGGCTCTGTCCGGTTTCCTCCCACCATAATGCTGGCCGCCGTCGTATAAGTGAAATATTCGTGGGTACGGAAATCAACTCCTTGTTGTTGTCTCGCTCCATCCTCCACCCATAAGGTTGACCGTCATCTGACGAGGGAAAAATTCGAGTACGACATTAAACACCAAGTAATAAGTCCGTTCCAACGTAACTCTGCACGCATACATATGTATTCAGATGTCCCCCATAAGAGCACCCGTAATGACTCATGGAAGGTGTCAGAGGTAAAATACGAAGGTCGCGAGAGTCGGCGTCCCCTTCTATCGCGACGACGTCGTTTTACGCCATGACAACGCCATTTTGCTAGTCGTATTGCTGAAGAATACAGTAAACCTGTGACTAATATAACAGAGGGATAGGCAACGCCTGCACTTGTGTGTGGGAGTCACTGAATCATGACTGTCTCGCTATTATCATGTAAATGAGCCGGTTTGGTTTTGCGCGCAACGTAAAATATGCCCCCACGCACGCGTCATTCAAACGTCTTGTGGCGTTCGCTAGGCAACGAATATAACCTACAGGGTTTTTAAAGAGTAGTGCGAATTATTCAAGTCCAAACAATCAACCCTAAAAGTCCACGAAAGACGTCAGACGAATCTATAGATTGAAAACAGCTGGATAGAATCTCCCGAGTCCACCAGCCTTTTTCTGGACGAGTAGCTAGATACCACAACAACAACAATGCCCCGACTAACAATAACATCACCTATTATATCGTTTTGCTCCTGGATTATGAGTGTTGCATGCGATTACTAGTAGGCCTACTTGTTGGTATATTAAATACCAGCCGAAACGAGTTGGGTCCTATTTACCTTTTTGTGATGATGTATTGTTGCTTGTGCCACAATAAAAATGAAAGCTAGTAGCCTATCTTAGGGCATTAGCTTTGTTCAATTTGTTTCTTGTTTTGTTCATTTCCGGTCTTGTAGGGTGTTAGTTATTTGTCAGCTGTGCAAACTTTGTGATGCCACTACCCATGTACTTTGTGCTGACATAATTTGTAATAGTAGATTCTATATTATTGCCAATCATCATGGCGCAGCATTATAAACACGGTGATTAAGTCCCAGCTGTATCATTTACTGTTTTGATCTAAAATGCCATCCATTACGAAGTTACTCATTTTGCTTATGACCATTCCATTAACTTGACGTGGGTTTGTTTGGTAGTATGATATCCTAATGGAAAATACAAGTTTCAGCCCCAAAAGCAATATTTTATGAGGACCTTTATTTTATGGCTGCGATCCTTTTCTAAGGTATTAATTATGAAAAAGTGCCAGATAATCCAAGGCCGTATTCATTCAATTACCCATGCTGTTGGTGAGAATAGATAGTTTAATTCTCTGGATTTCCGTTTTAATATCGCTACCAGACATTTTAATAGGAGACAAAACAGATATAAATACGTGTATTTAAATAACGTAAGAAACATTTTTAGAGCTACACGTTATAAAAATGTTTTAATTTCCATCGTGCACCAATCTCTGTGCAGATTTTGGTCGTTCAAGGTGTTGGCAGATTTCACAAGCTCATCCAACACAATGCTGGGAGGATACTGATACGGTTTGTCTAAAATCACACAGAACTTGTCAACGAGCAATCCATGTGGTTCACTGTTCAGTTGTCACTTCACGTTCTGTCGCTTTTGATATGAAATCAGCTAGGCATCATCTGGGTGAGAGAATTTCGGTTGATCTGCACTATATGAGTGGACATCATGCACTTCATACACTGTAGGGTTATGCGGAATGTTTTCTTATCCGCCCGATCTTTTCTCAAGCTTTTAGAGGCATACTAAGAATCTGGAGAAAAAAATACCGGTGAGTACACAGGAAACATGGTGAAATGCAGTAATTTGAATATGTGCTGTGTGAAGCAATCAGTGTAGGTATGTGCTAACATGTAGCTTTCATCAATTAATGATGCATTTTAAGAGATGAACAATTATCAAGCAGGCCTATATAGGAAAACTGTATGAAATATTTTAATATCCCTAACACACCGAATAAAGCATTGGTATCTAGAATAATTTGTTCTGAGTTAAGTAAATCCTCAATACCTTTGATCTTAGTTTAAAGTAGTAATATATTTGTAACACTTGAACTTAATCATTTTTTTTTGGCTTTAAACACAGATTTAAATATATACTAAATATATTTGAAATCAGATAGACAGGTTTGCGGATTAACAACAAATATTACCAACATTTTTATAAACAGGAATTAACATTTATATACTCAACAATCTAATAATTGGCTTAAGTTGGTTTTTTGTGTTAAAATCGGATTTTCAAGGATAAAAAAAGTTCGGTGCAAGAGGACTAAATGGAACAAATTAACTAGAGAATATCTCTGGCGGGCTGTTCTGACACAGTAAGATATTACATAACTATGTCAGAACAGTCCGCTAGGGGTAGCTTTACACTGAAAAGGTGTCATTTATAAGCGTATTTTCTATGTAACTTGTCACCTTATAGCAACAACAAGTATACCACGCCTCCCGCAAAAGTGTGTACTTTTTAAAAAGAAAAGGAATAATAACATATTGTTGTTTACAAAGTAGCCTTCAGAAGAAGGAAATGACGATAAATCGAAACCCACGATAAGTCCGAAAGTGGTACGTCATTAACAATGTCAAATTCGATGAGGAAAAACACATTTCGGAAAGTTCTATAAATTTCTTACATGATACAACGACGTAACGTTCGTTACATATACACAGTGACACAACGACCAGTGTTCAAGTGATTTACAACACTCTTAAAGTTGATAGAGCGTCCGCTTCGGGAGCGGTAGATCCAGGATCAATCCTTGGTCGAGTCACATCTAAGACTATAAAAGAGGAACTTCCTCGCTTGGCGTTCAGCATGAAGGGGATACGGCAACGAGTATCCCCTTCATGCTGGGGCGGGGCGGCTTACTTACCTTCGGTAAGTCGTCTCAGTGAAGCAGCACTAAATAAAAGAGCGGTGGAAATCCGTCCTGCAACAAGGAAGTACATTACATACACCCTAAGGATTCCTTCGTCGTCATATGACTGAAAAATTGTTAAGCACGACGTTAAACCCCAAGCACTCACTCACTCACTCTTAAAGTTGATGGCAAAATTACTTAAACTCACACTGCTTCAGTTACATAGGAAGTGGGAGGTCAATATGTTCGAGGCCTTCATTTTGACTTAAAAGCATTTTCAGCCCATGGTAAATTATTTCAGCCCATGGGCGTGTAGATGCAACAGCATCAAATTTATGGAAAAGCGAAAGCAGCTGTAACAAGCATTCCATATGGGCAACCTTTTCCTGAACTTAACAAAACTGGACATTTGTTAACCCGACATACTTTGCTTTTCCCAATGACCAAGCGGACACACGAATTCCAGTGTAATCAACAGGAAAAATAGACAAGAAAAGAGCAATATATGTACACTACTCCTAAGTGATGGCGTGTAGTTTACAGTGACACCAATGTCCATTAAACATTGAAATGGGAAGTTAAATCAAGCAGCTATTACATAGGCTACAACGTTGACCTGTTTCTTGTGTGTCACACAATTTAGTTAAATCATTTGCCACCAGTTTCCACTTAAGTTCATTTGTCCGGAATGTGATCAGCTGACAGTGGTTTAAATGAGAGTACTGAATCATGGAGAAAGTTGCATGTAAGTTATTACAAGAGAGACTTATCAAATGCGCTTCGAACAGTAGGCCAGAACATTTGATTCTGACATTATGCTCAAATGCCAGCACGAGTAGTCTCCCCTGAACGTTAGGGAATGAACCTGATGCAAACATCCGCCAATCTGTATTCTGTTGTACTTTGGATTTTCTTTCTACGTACAACGTGGACGTCAACGGCTCTAAAATGAGAGATACATGCATCGGAAAGCATGCACATGTACATGCATCAACCGTCAATCAGATTGCAGTTGGTAGAGCGTCCTCTTCGAGAGCGGTAGATCCGGGATCAATCCTTGGTCGAGTCACACCTAAGACTTTAAAAGAGGAAGTTTTAACTTCCTCGCTTGGCGTTCAGCATGAAGGGGATAGGGCAACGCCTGGTTGACCCGTATCAGTATAATGGTTCGGGCGGGGCAGCTTACTTGCCTTACTTTAAGCAGCGCTAGATAAAAGAACGATGACAATCCGTCCTGCAACGAGGAAGTACATTACATACACCTGAAAGATTCCTTCGTCGTCATATGACTGAAAAATTGTTGAGCACAACGTTAAACCCCAAGCACTCACTCACTCACTCAGGCAGATTGTTCTCAACCATACAACCGAACTCTGACCCATTTACGTTTGATACCTTTAGCCTAAAGTCGACAGAATATAATTTTAATGCATATCCTCTTTTCAACATTATTCCCAGAGTAAGTTCTTCTGGCATCCCCTTCGGTCCTACGTGGGAAGGTCTGCCAGCAGCTTGCGGAAGGTCGTGGCTTTGTCCTGGATCTGTTCGGTTTCCCCCCACCATAATGACAAGGCGGTCGTACAAGTATGTTCTTGAGTACGACTTAAAACACCAATCAAATAAACAGACACCCTGATTCTTCAACCTGTCAACCTCCTCTGCGAGCAATATTTTGAACATTCCGAGAGAACTACTGGTTGTAAAGAAATACCTTGCATAGTTTTATGAAACTTGCACCTTTAATGTCACAAACAAGTCATTTTTGGCTTGATTTTCTTAATAATTGTATGCAATCGCTGAAAGAGTGCTTTAGAGGTTTAAACTGTTGAAGATTTAAGTAAATAAATAGAGGAATCATGTGCCTAGCCCACAGAGGTATCCAGCCAATAGAATGATTCCCCTAGTACACTGAGTGCTTGCGTCATGTCACGTGATTCATCCTTTCCAGGTCGATAGCTTATAGTTCTCCAAAAAAACTTCACATTACAGGTAAGCCTGTTTTGATGGGACTTTAACGGCAGGGAAACAAATTACTTGTATTAATGTAGTTTCACTTTGGCAATCACCAACAAGAAAGCGACTGCTGATGTTTTCATGGTGAAAGTTTCTAACGTGATGTTAAATGTCTAGCAACAAGTGTTCAAGCAAAAATCTTTTTAAGGATATATGGAACACTTAGTTTTCATTCCTTAATATGGAATATATGATGTGGCCTATGAACGTGCAAAATAGTTTTCTTCTTGAGGCGTAAAATCGGCTTTAAATTCCAACGTTCCTAAGGTCTCAGCTGTCAGTCTGAAAATTAAAATGCTACTTTAGTGAAAATATTATCAGTGACAAGTTCATTAATAATGCACGTAACTACAAATATTCATACGAGGAATGTAAAAATAATATAAATTTTGGTAACGTATAATGCATTTTAAGTGCGCTTTGCACTTGCCGGCCGGACGTACCTGCAGAGCTTAGTATAGATGGCGTGACCAGGCTTTACAGCCTTTCATATTGCAAAATGGAGCACATGCTAGTGACACCTGTGGATTTTGGCACGGCATAACTCGATCGCCCTATTGAACATAAAATGCCAACGTCTGAACATAAAACGCAAACTATGACATTCCTTTACACCGAAGGTTTGTCTTTCTTGAAAATGTATTTTAGAAATGTAATTATCATCTGCTAGTAACTTCAGACTGTTTGAAAAAGACGTGTGCGGTGACGAAAACTAGACCCATCGACCGACTGACAGTCCATATGTGACATACGTTATATCTCGCAAATACGGCACCCGACGCTTTATAAGGCCTATAATCTATCATCTATAACTACAAACAGAGCTTATTGTAACGTACACTATGCTCAAACATTTGTTCAACATTTTTAACAATAAGACACTAAGAAATCCTGGTATGTCTGACAGGAGGGATCAGGTTAAAACAACCGCTAGCCAATACATCCGCCGCCAAAACCAAAATGTTATATTATAATAATTTTATATAATATGTTTTATTATATGTTTAATATGTTTTTATCGAGATAAACTGTGCAATTTTGGAACACCTCTTAGTGGCCATGTGGTGGTAGACACTACGAGATACAAAAGTGAGAGGCTGAGCAGATGACACGGAGCTGGTTGTTTAAAATGATGGCTTTGAAGACAAATTTAATTTAGTTCATTTCTCTTTTCTGCATACCAAGGTTGTATTTTGTGCATTTTATTTTCATTATATGCAGTAAAAATATAACAGTGCGGAATACTACTGGTCCGCAAGCGCCAGCTGAGAAAGAAGCTACCGCCTCAAAGGCCTACTTACATATAGATTTCGTTAGCGTACATTTCTTTACCAAACGGGCTTAAATGACTTAGTGAAAATTATACATTAATAAACAGACTTTCTATGGCCCTTGCGACCAAATTTGGCGATGCATACACCTATCCTCGCATAACTCATTCCTATCCTTCTGTGGTTATTCCTGTTGTATATGTTGATATGATGTGCCGTCTAGTGGGCTCGCTTGGCTTGGGCATAATCTATTAATAACGCCTTTTCTGATGTCTGGTCCCTGTGTAGGATGGATAACAAACAGTCCGAGCTGTCAGTCCCAATTTCGAAAATTTTTTCACTCCGTTGGTTTTTGGCACATTTATACTGTGTCCGCAATATTTACAATGAACCCAACGACGGCAGGAATCGACATGTACTTTTGTCCTTCATGAGTGCCTACGGAAATTACCGAGTGCGCTGACGTGCTAACCCTTAGCTCCACCACGGAGGCCCTCGGTCGACATTTGTGAGAAAGAGCTATGCCTTCAAAATTTTTCTCTTGTAAATGAGAACATCGTTACATTGATCTGCAAGAAAACCGGTCACCGCTATAGTAACGTAAAAAGGCAACAAAGCCTTCTTTAGTTCCACTACATACAAAGGTTACCACTCGTGGGATGTTTCCACGTTCATTGAGTTGCTTGAATTTCTCATTAAAAACATCTATGTGAAATTCGGGGAAACCATATATCAACAGTATCAATACAGAATTGAGAAGGTTAAACCAAAAATAGCCATTTCCCCATGGAAAATAATGCAGAAAAAGTTTGTTTAAAAGAAAACTGCAGTATTAAAACAGTAAAAACAGTAAAACAGTTAAACAGTAATTAAACATTAAAGAAAGCATCTAACAAAAAACACATATCACCATTTAAAAAGAAATCTTTTAAAGAGGCTACACTGGACTTTTTAGCAATGAAATCAAATTTTCTGTATTTACCAAGAATAGATAAAATTATTGCATTTCAGTAAGCCTATATATCATACTCTAAGCTGTACTATTTATACCATAGTGTTAAAATGGTTCTAAAATTTCAAAAATGTGACTGACTTAATAAATTGAGGGAACATTATTTCCGTTTTTGAACGTTAACATGTGCACAGACAAAGGTGATATTTATTATTAATATGTCTAATTTTGAGAAAAGAGTCGTGAGAAACAATTCATAAACAGTAAATTAATGAGAGAAACTTCACTATTATCAAAGTTTCTCTGCTGTTAACCCTAACATAATGAGTTGTTATCAGGGGTTCTCCATAATGCAAACAATGAACAGGCTTCGAGACCACGAAGCGATCTTTTTCAAATCGTTTTAAAATTGTTGTTTTGTACGAAACGAGATCAAAATATCGCTTGGCAATGTAAATTCTTCTTACGTTATTCTAAAACAAATTTCAGCTAAAATAACAGAAAGGAACATACCAAGTTTAATGACTGAAGTTTTGACTTAAGGGACCGGGGGCCAGTGCTGTGTTATCAAAAGTTTTGTACTTCTAACAAGAACATTATACAATGTAAAGAGGTCAAAATCTTTGGCCATCGACTAGTTTTTATTATGAGTTAAAAAAGAAATGATACCATCAAATTCTGCCCAGGTCATTAATTAGATGAATTTGTAGCATGCAAATCTTCATAACTTCAAAAACATAAATGACTGTGAATATTAAATGACTGTGAATATTATCCACTTCCGTGTTGTTTAACAGCGAAATAAATGGAATCTTATTCATTTCGCACCTTTAAATTCATGTTCGATAATCTCAATATTTGTTAAAGTCATCACTATGAAGAGCTCGAAATATCGAACATTTTGACCCTTACTGTATCGATACACATGCAATGGTTTCCCTAGTAGTATAGTGTTAGTATAATGCTCTCAAAATTACCCGATTTAAGTTTCATTACTAAAAACATAGGAATGTCAGTTCTAACAGTGAAGACCACCGGACTCTTGCCCCATAGCACGATGTTAGTCCTAACATACACATGAGTAATATTATTACTTATAGGTGGAAAAAACTTAAAAAGTACATGAAGTTTAGATGAAAGAGTGCGAGAAATAATGTTGTTTTAAATGTTGTCTTCTACATTTTTTTCTTTAAAAAGAAAAAGACACTTGAAAATAATTTTTGTATGCAATAAATTTTGTAATTGAAAGCACCTCTTAGTATATGTTGTCTTTTTGTAATAATGATATAATTAAGGAAAAACACATGTTTAAAAATATGTTTACAATATATTTGGGGAAGCTACACATGAAGATGAGGTTGCTGCAAGACTGGGTCTAAACGTATAAATGATGAATGCTTCACCTGTTGTCAACATGATTTGTGGTCTTTGTTATTAAATGTAAAGTGAATTCGAAGGGCATCACTGGTATCAAACGTCGTCGTAATTATGATCCTGAACGAATGAGGACGTTTACATTGTTATCAAACCTCACCTACCACTAACTGTATTGGATCTAAAATAGACAATCAACTAAAGAGCAAGGAATAGGTTACAGACTGTCGTAAGCATAAACTATTAGGAACATTGTGCTGTTACCAAACTTCTATGACTAATCGTAAACACGTCAGTGATGTACACCGGACGATTGTCAGAAGTCCGATGTTATGTAGACTGCTCCGTTAAAGGAGAAGGCAGCGCCTCGCTAAAACATATTTCACTCGAAAGCAGGATCCTCAAGCTTTCTGAAAAGTATCATACTTTATTTTTCCAACGTAATTTCACCGAACAAGAGGTAAAGCAAACAAACAATACTGAACAAATGGCTCGTTTGAATGGAGGTAGTCATCTTGGGAATTTTATCCAATCAAACGCGCTGCAGTTTTATTGTTCAGCCTAGGATGTGACGTTGCCATAAGCCATTCACTTCATGAAGAGATAGCTGATATCACCAACCTACTACATAAGACATCATTTTGAGAACGTTTATAACCATCTAGTTACGTGTACATTATCGTGTATATGTGGGAAGGTCTTCCAGCAACCTGCGGATGGTCGTGGGTTTCCCCCGGGCTCTGCCCGGTTTCCACCCAACATAATGCTGGTCGCCGTCGTATAAGTGAAATATTCTTGAGTACGGCGTAAAACACCAATCAAATAAATAAATAAATAAATTATCGTGTATACAGGGTTATTCTCACACAGTATTGTCGTACAGGTGTGTACCATTAACCTTCCACTACAGATGTAAAACCGATTGATTTACGTGCAGTGTAATATTCAGTGACGGTTTCAAAAAAATTGTCGGACTGTAGCATACTGTCTCAGCCCAAACTGCAATCACTTTCCCCCATTAGTCCCCAAGTCACGAGGTTCAAAATATACACATATATATGTACATTGTTCATTTTAGTGTTTAGATACCAGTTTGAAAATAACAAATATCAGAGTTAGTGGAAAACAAATCTTCGTGATGCTTATCGGATAACTTTTATAAATGAAATCTTCAGAAGTGATAATTTTTCTCTAAACTTATCACAACTGACATGACTGAAGGATTTTATTTTGGCTCATTTGTCCTGTTTGCAAACCATGGATGTTTTTACATTTATTTCACTTTTACAAAAAGTAGTAAAATTATTCAAGGGTTGTGTTGGGTCTGATGTGCTTTCTCTGACGTCCGGGGCGGATAACCAGGCCAGCAAGAAAGCTGATCTTACAATCCATCACCACTGCACTTTGGATATAATGGGAGGAGCTGATACGATTCTTGACTCATAAAAAGTAGCCATGCAGCTGTATCTACCTAAGTTGTTATCAAGGCAACAAAATGCTATGACTTTCACTTCTATTTTTTATATTTTTATATGTTCTAGAAAAAGTGCAAGATGAATGTGATAATATGGCATTGTACCACGTGAAAGGGGATATATGTTTTTGAGGTTGAAGTTGCCAAATTTACCACATAAATAGTAAGGAAAATCAATGCGCTCGTATAACCTATAAGCCTAGCCGATAATACAGAAAATACCTCCCATGTTAAAAAGTTCCAGTAAAGGTGACGTCACATTCCTCTCGATAATGGCGACGTATTAAATCGCTCTCAAAATGAAGTTTCACCAACTTATACTGCGTTGAAAAACAAAATCCGAAAAATGATATGAACATAAGGATGTTTTTTTATGTTTCCCCTGTTACTTATAAAATTAATGAACAACTCACTTTCCATCTGGATAGATATCGAGATCTGTTAGCCCGCGACAAATGATCTTCAGCAAATGCGGAAAGTGTTGAACACTATTTGTCGAGAACTGCTATTCCCTGACATATCCTGCTCTCTTGACTTATTAAATCGCTGACCTTATAGATCGACAGATAAACAAGCCATCAAACAGAAGTTGGAGATCTGACAACAGAGAAAATTACGTACACAAGATCGTTGACTTGACCCGCGATGATTGCCTTGTGAACGTGGTATATTGCTTCCATAAATACTGTTTTATGACAGGAACGGGCTTTCCTTTAGCCGGATATCGTCGCAAACCATCTTCAACGAAATATCATGTGACCGTATATTGACCAATGAAAACTGAATCACCACAATGTGAGGTATAAACAAGCCTTGTTTTCCCAGAATCTCCAATTATATCTCAACTATTTCACTTTAAATGCAAGAAGAATGCTTAAAACTGTAGAAATGGCAGCACAGTACAAATAATAACTGTCCTCCACTTAAAAAGGCGAATTTGGATTAAGCAAATGTTCCTAAAGTTTGAAGTGCACATGTTTTGCTGTGGTGATAGAGAAAATTAACACCTCGCTCTGTTGGCTGTCGTTGTCGAAGCTCAAGCTGACGGTGCAGTGTGAGTGGGGTTTAATCCATAACGGTACCTTTAGCATTTCAAGCACAAGGATAGAATGAATGATTATGGTTTCACACCTCGACAGCATTTCAGCCATATCGTCAAACGTTAATCGTTTCTTATTGCAGATGCATCACACCGCGTTGTAGTTTGTCCCCTTAGAGGGATTACCGAGACACCTGTTGGTGCCACGGATACAGTCGCTGCTGCTCCAACGGCGCCTCTCCGCCCACACATGAACTTCAGCTCCCTTCTGAATGTTGGACCACTTATGCAGTAAAAGAGAAAATTGACGGAGTTATTGAGGTACATGAGCTGATTGACGATGGCCCACCATAGGGTCAACTGTATGTCCTCATCGTAGCTTGCCGTACGCGCCCACTCCGGGTAACCGATGAGGTAAATACTAATTGGGGCTGTGGTCACTAGGAAAAGCGTATTAAGGGAGATCAACAGAACTGTCATGGAGGAAGATTTCACCCGCTTCTGCCCCTCACCGTCTGTGGGTGCTACTTTGTTCGAGAATCGGGAACGAACGATTTTGGTGATGAGGGAGATATTACAAACGACAATGATGCAAAACGGCACCATAGAGAAAACGGACAGGTCAATCCAAGGCCAAATTTCTTGGTAAAATGTCCCGTAGTCATCGAAGAGATACTCACAGTAGGATATAAGCACGGGAGATTCGGTGTCATTGAAAGACGGCTCGTTGTAGACGGAACCGAAGCCATAGAAGTGGTGAGAGTTTAGGATTACAAGGGCAAGCAGGATTAGAGCTAGACTGATCATGGCCCTTCTTCGGGTACACACTCTCTTGGCTTTAAACGGGAAGCAAACAAAAATGAACCTCTCCACCGAAACCGCCACTAGAATCCAGACGGAAAAGTCCACGGTAGTGTACACGGAAAAGATGTGCAGTTTACAGACGACGGGGGACAACTCCCGTATGTCAATGTCAGCCACGTACCGGAGCCATTGTCTAAGGAGGCCTGTATAGAGAACGACAATGTCGGCCACACCCAGGACCACCAGGTACGGAGAGGAGGAGATCTTCCACATAGATTTCCGGCAAAGGACAACGATAGTGACGATGTTTCCAAAAGTACCTAACAGGATCAGAATTGGAGAACAAACCTTCCATAAGTTGTCGGCCGCAACTAGCCGTGGATCCTGGGGAGTCGCGTCTTCTGAATCATCCAAGATTCCTGTTGTCGCGCCGGTGTACGTTATGTTTTTCTCCGTGGGGCCAATTGTAGAGTAATTCATGTTTTCACTAACTGCTTTTCTTCTCCCAAACTTTAATCAGTCAGGTATTGGGAAATTCACCTGTTTTAGCGAGATGTGGTTGGGAAAAGTACCGTCGTTGTCTTTCTGAGATTTCAATCCAAAGAGTTCCAAAGCCGGTAAATGGAACATCCAACTGACAGTTCATCGAGTCCTGTGATGAAATCCTGTAATTCCTGAGTATCAGCAGGTATCTGCCAGAATTGTTCACCTAATAAAAGAATTGCAGTTAGAAACAAGGTCAGTTGACGCTGTTATAAGGCCTGTGTAATCACTCTAAGCTGATATGACAGTCAGAATGGCAGTTGGAACAGGAGGGTTGAGGGCGTAGTATGGCCTGCGTGATCATTATAAACTGATACTGACAATCAGAATGGCAGTTGATACAGGGTGGTCTGAAGCAGTAGTAAAGCCTACATAATCACAACAAGAATCCCAGTGCTGTGAAACATCGGTGTTGTGCTGCATTAAATACTCCGAAAACTGCATAACTAGAGAAATTTGTTTCATAGGGCCACCAGTCAATGCTTCAGGTGTAAGCTTCTTTCTGCTTTTTGTACTATAGCTTTCTCACACGTACCATGTATACAGACCACACACTCCGTTGCCAAGCGGTGTGACAAACGTTCTTATAGGTCAGACTCCGGATCTTTGGTTCGCATGTAAGTGTTATTTATCCGGAGATGAGGGACTGAGGCACAATAGGAGTTTTCCATCAGAGCTACCATCGATCGACAAAAGCCAAAAGACCGTAAATAACAATGTACAACTTGTCATTGGTTGACAAAACAGTGAAGAGAACTTGATGTTCCGCGCCTATGAGTTTGTAGCCTTGTTAAAGGGAGATCCGGATATGCCTCGTTCTCGATAAAGTATGCGAACAGAGGCTGATTACAGGAGTACAAGTTACCTGTCTGATTGGCTGTGCGATAATTTACTCTTGTACCTTATCAAGGTTTTTTATCAAGATAAGCCGCCGTCACAACTGGGCGGGATCTAACTAATTGACGATGCAGTAGGCTACAACATGAAATTTATTGCGTGGCATACAACTGATTATTACCATCAAGACGATGAGTGCTCATTACACTGATACATTCGTAACCATTTTGCTCCGGTCATGTGTACATCATCACAATTGAAACGATGAACTCAGGTGGAATGTCCATTCCGCTTCTCATGCCGGACTCATCCTATTGTATATACAAGGTATATCCGATAAACTCCTCCGGGGAATAGGTGAAAACGAAGATCCTTATTCTGTTCTCAATGTCATCCATGCATCTATAAAGAATATAGGACTGATATCCAGCCGAAATCGTCCTTAATTAGGACGAGCTTATATCCAACATGAGACATTAAGCATCATATCTTTACGCTTGGGAGATACTCCTTGACAGTATCTCGTTCTTTATGGTCAAGTGCGAATTATTCGATTTATACATTGCAAACAATATTTGTCAGCAGTGGAGCTTTTTCTTAGAGTTTTACATCAACTACTGAAAAATTTGGCGATTCATTCACCAAGGGATGTGTATTACTAACGTTAAACAGTTAAAATCTCTCACGATTAGACATGCAAAATCCGTTAAACTGAAGAGTGTTGCGGCACAGACTGAATAATACTGCCACCGAGACATTATACAGATAGTGCATGGTGTGGGATGGGACATCAGGAATTGTCGGCTCGAGAGAAGCGGTATAACTGTACGACAGCTGACAATTCCTGATGTCCCACCCCAAAGCATGCAACGTATGTTTTATTATACCTAAAAAACAGTACCTTTTCGAGTAGTACTCGGGTCCCAGCCGAATATACTACGCCCATTATACGCAGACCCTGATCCACTCTCTGCTGCCAACTGTACCTAAACTTTGCTCTCTCTACTGCCATCCTGACGCTATTGTACGCCCATGGTGATACCATGGTCGCGTCATGATACACCAATACTGATCGTAATGTCATCATAAAGGAACAAAGGAACATGATCCGACAATGGTGGGGCCACCATACGCCGACCGTGGAGCTATGATGTGCGCAGGATATTCGGCTGGAATGCGACTGAACTGTAACTAGGACAGGGAAATCAAATATATACATAATAGCAATTGCATGCAATTAAAAGCCATTGGCGCATGAATATTGACCACAGAGATAGGGCAGCATTGTTGAAAGTCGTCAATAATTCATAATCCTGTCTCCCAAGTACCATTAGAATTGTACGTCGAACAAAAGTGAAGTCACCCTGTAGTCTGACAACAACAACACATGATCACATGATGTTTGCATGTGACTGAATGTACACAGGCAGAAACAAAATGTATCTTACAGCTGATATATCAACGCAGCCGGACTAAAGAATCAGGATTAGTTTTAGTTTAGAATGACACGTAGGCGTGACAGCTTGGCTGTTTTGGAAAGGAATTCATTAAAAAATTTTTAACATTTTAGAGAAATGTGGATGTGTTAGAAAAGAATTAAGGTTTGATTTGTGTAAATATAAACGTGCAATCGGCTGTTTTAGACACTGTATACACCAATCAATGTGCACTGGAGTCCTATCACATCATAATTTCTCATATTAACTAAGTCATCGAGCAATACAGTCAATCAGCCATCAAACCATACAGCCAATCAGCCATCAAACCATACAGCCAATCAGCCATCAAACCATACAGCCTATCATCCATCGAACAATACAGCCAATCAGCCATCAAACCATACAGCCAATCAGCCATCAAAAAATACAGCCAATCAGCCATCAAACCGTACAGCCTATCAGTCATCGAACAATATAGCCAATCAGCCATCAAACCATACAGCCAATCAGCCATCAAACCATACAGCCAATCAGCCATCAAACCATACAGCCAATCAGCCATCAAACCGTACAGCCTATCAGTCATCGAACAATATAGCCAATCAGCCATCAAACCATACAGCCAATCAGCCATCAAACCATACAGCCAATCAGTCATCGAACAAATCAATCAGCGAATCATACAGTCAATCATTCATCCAACCAGGCAAAAAACGAAGACAAGGTACCAGTTCTTTTTTTCAGTTATTTTCCCGTCTACGTCACAGACGCTGTACTTCACATGAAACCCACTAAAGCTGTGAATGAACAATAACACAGCCACAGATATGTGTATTCGTGTAAAACATTCCCCGCCAAAACTTACAAATTACTGAATGCCAACGAACAGTTACGAAAACTGAGACAACACTCATCTTATATTGTGAACAGCAACGCTTGATCAAATTCACTCACAACGATAGTCATTCCTTTGCATGTTCATAGACATTCCACGAAGCACATTATGTCAGATTAACGCCATAACTAAGATGCATATATAGGACGTGGTATTGTAATGCGAGGAATCTGTCCCAGAACATGAAAGTGTGCACCTCAAGAGGCGAAACTGGCTGACAACTGTTGGCACACTCGTAAGGCCACTTCTTTTTTCGGTTCTGTGTGTGTTACTCCACATTTCCGGGGGCCTCCGTGGCTCAGTTGGTTAGCGCGCTAGCGCAGAGTAATGACCCAAGAGTCTCTCACCAATGCAGTCGCTGGGAGTTCAAGTCCAGCTCATGCTGGCTCCCTCTCCGGCCGTACGTGGGCCGTGGGTTTCCCACCCACCATAATGCTGGCCGCCGTCATATAAGTGAAATATTCTTGAGTACGGCGTAAAACACCAATCATATAAATAAATACTCCACATTTCCTGTTATATTGCAAGCATGCAACTTAAACATTAAGCTCCAAACATGCACTGCGGCAATGCTTAGGTCATCACATAGAAAAATGGTAGAATGGGGAAAATCATTGCACCACAAATGAAGTTTCTCGAAAAATTCTTGAGCGCGCCGCTATGAATGAAACACCAATGAATTTAAATAAATATAACTAAATGTATTACAAATATACCTTGTAATATACATGTAGTTGCCATTTGTTACCTATTGCCATACCTGAACAGGTACTCATTGTAACTCATCATAACACTCAAATACAAGATGAAAAAATCCATATTTGTACTCACACAAAGGTATTCGAATCACTACGATGCGAACCAAACGCTTTCTTAAGGTGCTACCTTCCAGTGCGTAAAATACAGGTGCGCCATTTTCACTCCTTGCTCTACCAAAGCTTTGAAGAGAAAAACAATGTTAATATGTTTTCTGTGGTACATAAGCATAGTACGTCGTTTTCTATAGAACATATGGCAAGCCGTGCGAGACTACCACCCATGTTAATATAAAAAAGCAGTTAATATTCGTTAGTTCACTGTACCATAAAGTATTCCTTACAAACTTCAGTTGAAATACGTATTTTAAACTTGCCAAAATGTGACAAAGTTGATCACAATATAAAGTTTATTTTTTACATATGAAGACAAACGTTAATGAAAACAAAACTCTGACAGCACGCAAAGATACATACGTAAAAGTTTCAGATAAAATATTTGTGTGGTTAGCGTAGATCCTCACTCAGAAAATGAAAAACACAGCATGTCTCCTTTGAACCAAAAATTTGCGTTTTGATCTAGAGGGCATTTTTGGCAAGTTATTTCTCAGCACCGTCTCTTTTATGGCCTTATAACTTTTGTGCGCACTTCGACCAAGTTTTATACTCCTGGTTGGCAAACTTACAGAACTGTGCTGACATAGTTTAAATTCGCACTTTCTTATCATACCTCTATGTAGCCGATTCCCCGCCTTATCGTTCCACGTCCTCTCTATATCTAAATGCTCCTGAACAATGTTATTCAATGCTTTGTAATTCTTATAAAATTTCCTCTGGTAGCTGTCATCCTTCAAAATTCCTAACAAAACATTAACCTATCTCAAATTATCACCGAAACAGGACACTCATTCACACATACATATATTCACGTATAACATCAAACAAAGTTAAACAAAACATCAGTAACAGTCTGGCGCCTTCAATATACAGTCAACAAGGAAAAGAAGTCGTGGAATTTTGCCACCTTGATATCTTCTAGGGAGCTACTTAGCAACCCTGAGTTACGTTTTCAATTCTATCTAAAGCAGAAAAATTCTGATATATATTTAGCTACATGTAAAAGAACAGTTTAGAAAGACTGAATGAAGGATTCTGGCTTAACACCACATCGGCAATATTTCAGCTATATTGCGGCGACAGTGGAGAAAGTTACAGTGTATCAACAACATGTATATGCCTGTGTGGATGTCAGTCCCGCATGACGGCACCTTCGCTCCAGTATTATTTTGAAGTCACCATGGTCATGCATCCTTATAACTTTTCTTGGAGTAGTGCCAAAGTTCTGCCAACTCGCACGCCAGACACTTAAAGCGTGTCTCCTGTAAAAGTACAGATCTCCACTAATATGTGCGCGCTACAATTTCGGCAGCCTCACCGCTATTCTTCAGCAGTCTGCCGGTCTCGAAGCTTATCGATCCCAACGTTAAAACAGCTTTTAAAATTGCTCTCTTTGTCTGTTATCCAAAAGAAGATGTAGCATTATGAAGACTAAGCTTTGATGTATCCATACCTAAATATTTATAGCAAGACACCACCTCCAGAATCTTTCTACCGATTGTCCATTTATCGAAGTTATTTAACCTCTTAACCTTTCTAAATACAACTACTTTAGTTTTACATCAAGATCCCACGAGTTACAATATTCGTGAATACATCTAGTTGTTTTTGGAGACCAAGAGTTTTAAATGATAATAATGCAACGTCATCTGCGATTGGAAACACAAATCTGATATGTCTGGGAAAAGCTGTGCCCCATCTTTGTACCCTAAAGATCATCATCGCTTAACCGATTTATCAACAGCGAAAACAGCAAAGGCTGAGTATCTACCCTTATCTTAAACCCAGAGGACATAGGACTCGTGCGGTTAGCCACCTGGCTACGCTTTTAACTTTTTTATATATACCTTTGAAACAATTTATAACATAATATAACAAAAAGGAGTTGGCTCATACTAACTCAAGAAAGGCTTTCTTAAAGTCAACAAGTACTACATGCAATTTATCTTTGCGCTTGCTTTAAAGCTTTTGAAAACAAGCGTACAACGTAAATATATTGTCGACCGTACTATACCCAGCTCTAAATACGGCATGCATTTCCAACATCAAATCAGAGTTAACGGCCCATTCAGATAACCTATTATTTATTTATTTATTTATTTATTTATTTATTACACCGATAAATATTTTGGTCAAAATAGATTTTCCTCCATGACTACCAGATTCGTTTGCATAACCACTTTTAAACAAGGGAACAATAATAACAGATTTCCATTCTTTAGGGAAGCCTCCAGTTTCATACAAGTGGTTAAAAAGCTTCAAAAGGTATTCGATTACTTCTCTTGATGCGCCTTTCCTAAGCAAGTCATTGATGCCTAGAGACATATTATTCTCTAATTGCTATGTAGCCTGCTTCATTTCCTACTCATTCGCTTAGAACATACCTTGCGCCTTTCCAACATCAATGAAAATTGTTGCCTGCTTCTATTTGCGTGATTTCATTGTACTTTATATATTTTCTTAATTCTCTGGTAGTTTGTGTTCAACGTCGTTTTGGAAATTGGCTTTGCAATTATTGACCTGGGACGTCCATATTGGTTGACAGGTGGTATACGGACGATTACGGATAGATTTGATTACAGACTAAAAATGGTTGGGGCTTGATGTTTCTGGCAATTCAATCTGCCTGCTTTCATAACAAACTTCTTACAGTGTACCATTGAGTAATACTGTTTTAAAAGTGCATTGTACATTAATTAATAAAAATGATTTCTTTGAAATCTAAAAATTCTCAAAACCTGCCTCTACATTTGTATTTCAGTATTCTGCAGTATTTGTCATACGTTCTATTTTGTTAGACTGCTTTTCCCGCAAGATACCTTTTTAAGACATTCAGCAGCATATGCGACAATCTTTGCCACGAGGGTACCTCTGACGTTAAATGGGCCTTCATACACCAATTACCAAGTCCCGATACTGATTTACCAGGTCTTATGGACTCAAACACTCCGCTTCCATGCTAAACATAAAAATTAATATCGTCTAATCCATGAAAGGAACATTTTCTTTTCCCAAGCCTTTTTAAATAGTGCACGTGTCGCAGAATTTAATGGCTTTGCCCAATTGCTAGAGCTCTGGTTGGAAAAGGTATTCACCAGAATTGTCAGTATAATCACTATAAGCCGCCACTGACAGTCAGAATGGCAGTTAACACCAAGGTGAACTGCCGCAGTAGTAAGGACTGCATAATCACTATAGGCTGATACCGATGTCAGAACAAGGTGAGCGAACGCTGTAGTAATGTCTTCGCAATCACAACACGTTGATTCGTATTAAACGCCCTGAAAACTGCATAATGATGATAGTACCTGGAAATCTTTATAGCTGATGATGAGCTGGGATAACCAGTAATTACAGGCCACCCTGTGTAAACCCAGGAGCGAAGTTTGTCATCAAGTTAACCAATTCCTCAGATACATGTTTAAGCTTCTTCTGTTTTTACACTAAAGGCTTTCTTATATGTACTTGTACCATGTCTTCCAACTAAACTCTTTGTTGCCGTGTAACGCGACCAACACTATTATTATTCATCCTCCCAGTCTCATCTGGGTACAACAGTTTTCCTGCAGAGTTACCATCGATCCACAAAATCCAAAGAGCGTGAATAATGTAGATCAAAGCACAACAAAGGGAGATTGATCTCCCACATATTCGAGATTATGGCGTTGTAAGAAGGGAGATGAGAGAAGTTATTATAAAATTAGCTCTTGTTCTTCACGAGTAGCTAAACCGGGTTGCTGAAGTTCTGTTCTGGTGTCTTCTTTTCTTACCACTCAGTGTGCTGTTTCCCAGTGAAACAAAATTGTTAATCCCACAAATGCATGTATAACAGTGTCACAAAAGATTTTACTTAAAAGTGTTAAAATGGTCAATTTCAAGGAGACTTTTGTTACTCAACATATACATATACTTCATTTTGTGCAGCGAATTTCCACAGCTATGCTACTTTAATTGCATGGACATGTGTACATGTAGTTACAACTGTAAAAATCACCTCATAGTACAAAAAATAGAAGTCAAAAGGTCTATAAGATTCAAATCAACACACAAATAAACAAACAACACAAGCGCATTCGATGTGCAAATATTTAGTTGTCATTGTATAGGAAATGAACTCCCTGATCTGTTGCGCCTTGTTTTCTTTTGATACTTCTGACGCTATGGGGTATCATCTTGTCATCTTCATACACTAGCATTTCGAGCACACTGTTTGACTGAATGTGTATGAGTGTAAGTCATCCATGGAGCATTTCCGCCACAAGGTGACCACACAAGATAGGTGATACAGTGTATAAGCAAGATGGCTGTGTTGAGCGCGCATCGCGTTGATATGCACGCGAGAGACAAACATATCCACGTGACTATATTAAACCATTCTAACCCTCGACAACCGCACACACAGGTCAGGAAATCTCCAGAATTGTATGTAAGGATTTGTGACATGTGCATCAGATCAGTCATAATTTCAATTCGGCGCCTGAGAACTGAGCTGAATGCTGGGCTTTCCCCAAAGTTTCTAATGTTGTATAATGAGCATAAATGTTGATGTGCTTTTGTTATGCTCATGCGTGCTGATGGATCACCTTAAACAGGTATCTGGCTTTTTAACGCATACTGGAATAACCAACAATCCCTTAGGTTACATGAACGCATTGATCCTCCGTACTGTTTATGCCCTGTGAATTGAAGTCCAGCTCATGCTGGCTTCCACTCCGTTCGTACGTGGGAAGGTCTTCCAGAAACCTGTGGATGACGCTCATACACATTCCCCAGGGCTCAGCCCGGTTTTTTTCCTACCATCATGCTGGCCGCCGTAGTATAAGTGAAATTTTCTTGAGTACAGTGTAAAACACCGAAAAATAATTTTCAGCAAGTACATTTGTCAAATTCCACCACCAAAATAACTAACTTGCCAGATAGCTTGGGTGTTTTTGCAGAACTCACGCGATGTTTATTGTACAACCTGAGGTTTACTGATCTTTGACGGTGTAGAAAATATGGGTCTTACGTTCCGTCACAAATTTGTTGTATGTACGTCCCTGGAGTTTTTTGTTTTTGTTGTGCTGTTAAAGATTAAGGCACAAAACTTTATGTGCCGCTTTCATATTTTCTCTTCTTCTTTTGATCTGGGCGCTGGCGCTTTTTGGTTATGAAGCCCAAACCAGAGAAAGAAATTCTAAAGGTATCTATAACCATTTCTCCATGATCTCCATTATCCTCCATGTGTTGTTTACACATCTTCCCAGCCTTCTCCGTTGTGACTTAGGTATCGCCCGGCTGTGCTCGGTTTTCTCTCACCATAATGTTGGCTTTGGTCTTGTAAATGAAATATTCTTGCGTACGACGTAAAACACCAATCAAATAAATAAATAAATAGATACAGGTGTACAGGTCCTTCTCTGTGTGATCTGTAATTTCTACATGATCTCCGATTGTAAACCCACTTTCCCAATTCTCTGTTTTAACTTACAAGTATGGGTAAACATAAACATAACAGTAAACATAACTTCAAAAATTGTGTATACAGGATATTATTTTACAACTAATATACATGTAAGACTTACCATAATTCTGCAACCTTTTCAACCACCACTGCGACCAATATTTTGAAACATTCTGAGAGAACTGTGGGGTGTAGAGCTTTAATTACGCAGTTTAATAAAACATGTATCTTTAGTGACACATAGAAATCATTTTAGCATCATTTTCATAATAATTCCATGCATAGATTTCTATGAAAAAATGCTTTAGAGGTACAAACGGTTGAAGATTTAAAGTATGCACGCCATCTTAATTTTAAATTTTATATCTCACGGACTTCATATCGGACAAAGACTTTATCATATAAAGCAAATATTAAACCCTGGTTTCTTCCATCATAATGCAGGCCGCCGTTACGTAAGAGCCATTTTCTTGAGTACCACGCAAAACCCGTATCACCAATAAATTAAATTTGAAAATTTTTTTGCATGTTTTGTACTCGCCTAAGGCCTTTTGGCCTATATATTACTTATTTCCTAGCATTTTTTTATTTTCCTGTCTTGATTTGTGCCTGAAATAAACCTTATTGTTCATAATTCTAAAAGCCTTGCTGCTGGCATCTGCATGTTCTTTGACCAATACTTTTTGTTGCGCTGAAGAATATTTTACTTAAACAGACTCTTTTCCACAATTTTTAAATGTTAACGTCACATGAACTGGTTTTTCTTCCCTCGGGACTCTCGAGGCATAAGTAATCAACACTACAAAAGAAAAAAATGTTTTGTAGAGAGTTTGTAATAACAGAGACGGGCTAAAAACATTAACTCAGCATTTAAGCTCAGATCTAATGTGTACACGTTTTACTTCACCACTCGCATGACAGTCAACAATATTTCATTCAGTGAATGGTACTCTTCACAGATTTTGTTCATTCTTTTCCCTGAACTATACACAGAAGTATCCTGCCAAATCCACGTGCTCTATCAAGTGAATACACCCCTGCTCACAGCGAATCCTTCTTCTGCTCACTACACCATGTAATATTAAGCAATTTGTTTTATGTACCCTTTCCGCAGTCCTGAAAGGACTGCAAAAGTTAAATGCCAAAAGAAAACAAAATCTTAGTTTTCTCTTAAGCTTTATCGCACAAAGGTGAAAGCTAAACACACAAAGAAGTTATGAAAATCCTACTTTTTAGACATGTTCAACAAGAAACAAAAAGCAGCGAATGGCGTAATATGAACATATGATTACTGTATGATATATATGAAATTTTCTGAAATCACGTTGACTAAAATTCAGCGGTGCCCAGGCTTGGTATGGATTGGTGTATCTTTAAACAAAACGGAAAAATGACTCCTCTGTCCAAACGAGCAGACATTTGAGCAGACACCATGTTGCTGACACACTCGATAGTACCGCAATAAATGAACGATCAATTTCAAGGTTACTTTCGCCTTAAATTCATGACAGTTGAATTTATATTTAGGTAGACGTACTATACTTACCTCAGTGACCTTTATTAGAATTTGGCTGTTGACTTTAAGCGTAGTTTGACCCTTCTGCGGCAAATGTTAAGCATTGCTGTCTTCATCTGGCTACAGACCCCAATAATTTTCCATATGCCACAATGTTAGCGTTTAGCGTTGTTGGTCTTCCAGCAATCTACGGATGGTCGTGGGTTTTCCCCGGACTCTGCCTGGTTCCCACACACTATAGCGCTGGCCGCCGTCGTATAAGTAAAATATTCTTGAGTACGGCGTAAAACACCAGTCAAATAAATAAATTTAGCGTCTTTTGCTCAATCACAAACATTCTTTGGCCAGTAAGCCTTGGTCCAGCCTGTGAGAAACCAGCCATAAAAATCTTGACATAGGGAGACCGTCAAAATCTGGACCTTTCTCTGCGGGCAGCTGGGAAGGGCCCCTAGCAACGTCAAGGGACGTCACTCGCAGCCTCATCACCACCTGTCTCCTTGTGTCCTCTGGCCCAGAATTTCAAATTTTCATCATTAAAACTCATACCTGCCCAAAACTTAGACAATTCCCATCATTCTGATACCAAGCATACTCCTGTACACCAAAAATGGCAGGTTGGCAGAGAAAAAAGTCTTTACACACTAAAATACACAGAATTACATTCCCGCAGAAACGGAAGTGCTAATGAGGTCCTGATTTCTTCCCTGCTGTGGCTAACGTTATTCTCGTGAAGTCTCGAACTGCCGTGCGATCAAGTGAAGTGAGGGCTTGATTATTAAGCCTGACGAGAACAATAGAGCTTTATATCACTCTGTCTATCTTAATCCCATGTGCGAGTGATGTAAGTGATGTAATAGTTTGTGGGATTGCTGGTTAAATTATATCTCAGGGTACAGGTTCAGTGAAATTCGGCTTAACTTTGGAACGCTAAGCTGAAAATTTTTACAAAGCCAATTGAACAAAAACTGATATCACTCAATTCTGTAAACTCTTTATATTTGTGACACAATTTGAATACTACGGCTAACAAAGCAACAATTCAACATTGTTAAAGCACAACATCGTTGACTTAAGTAGACAACAGTTATGTACTTTGTATACGACCGAAACAAAATCCGTGTTAACTGTTAACTGTGATAACCCATCGTCAACAGGCAAAAGTTATACACAGGACCAAATATTCTGCGACATTCATTATTCCTGAAACGACTGAGTCCAATCCTCTTGAAAAAATAATAACAACACATCACTGTGTATAAAACAATGTTATATCAGAAGTTCAGTTCTAATACCAATACATGGGACCAGTCTCCGTCAAAAACTTCAGGTGGTTTCGCCGTGGTTAACTTTGGGATCATTTGGGGTGAAAATGGATTCGTAAATACACATCCGAAGACATCATGACCACAACAGTTAATGAGAATGGCTCTTGATACATGTGGAGTCAGAACATCTGGCAGACTGCAACCAACTTAGATAACTCGACATGATCAACAGGTGCCCGTCAGGATTTATGTGCGAAATAAATACTTAACAATTTTTCAATCATATGACCACGAAGGAATCCTTAGAGTGCATATAATGTGCCTCTTCGTTGCAGGACGGATTTCCACCGCTCTTATCTAGTGCTGCTTCACTGAGACGACTTACCGAAGGCAAGTAAGTCGCCCCGCCCGAGCCATTATACTGATACGGGTCAACCAGTTGTACTATCCATTTCATGCTGAACGCTAAGCGAGGAAGTTACAACTTCCTCTTTTAAGGTCTTGGGTGTGACTGGACCCAGGATTGACCCTGGATCTACATACGGCCCTCAAAACCTAGGTATCACAGTTGTTCATATATAGTTTTGATTTATTTTTACGAAGCGCAGTTGGAATATCTTTACATTGGGCATTCGTATCCCGTTGATTTTATGAAATAATTTAGTAAGCTGAATATCTGTGTTCTGAGTTCAAGTTTACAGTTGTGTGTTTTTAGGCTTTGTGCAAATATTTTTTCGTTTTTGGTATGTTTGATGCATTGTAGGGAAGAATGCTCTCTGGTTAATCGTGTTCCTGACAGGCTTGACAGGTGGGGGAAGTATTGCGAATCATAGTTACGAAATGTGCTTTGAGTCATGTTTTCCCTAGTCTCAGGCGTGATATATTTATTATTATCTTGTTTAATTTGTAATTAGAACGAGTTCGATTTAGTAATCGTCCCGTCCAATATATAATGGAGCCATCGTCCGTGAGATTCTTTATCCCATTCCTCTTTTCACTGGAGGTTTATTGGGTGGTTGATCAATGTATTTCTTTGAGCTTTGCTCCCTGGAAAATCTATATCCTGCGGATTTTTATGCGGACTCATTTTTTGCCACCTGGTCGGCAATTTCATTTCCTCGTACGCTTACGTTCGCTCATACCCATGATATAGTTCAACGTGTTGTTTTTGTATTTCAATTGTAATTTCTTGCTCAATTAAATTCTTGTAATCTTGTAGAGTGTCTGGCCTACTCTCAGATTATGAGTTTTTCCTGGAAACAGAGTCGTTTAGTATGGCAGCTCGGTTTGGTTTGTTTCTTCCATTGCAATGCCATGGTGATTGCAACTAGCTGAGTGGGATAAACGAGGGCTGGTTTGTGATTATTAACTATGTTTAGTTCCGGTATTACAAATGATGACCCTGTCTGAACCTGCACATTTAGATCCGTCGGTATATATTTTTAGATTAGCATTGTAGCATTTGTCAGTGTGTTCTAAGGTCTTTCATTTGATATAGGCTGGGTTCCTTTAGAAACTTGCTTGTGGAGTGCAGTATCTATCCGTGGAGTAACCAAAACCCACAGAAATTGTTGCTGAGTGATTTCTGGAGGCTATGACAGGGAAATATTTGCACAGCAGTCTGTTAATTTCGTATCAAATGAGAGCGGGGCGTTTTGTCTATTTTTCTTTTAGATATTCATATGGTGAATTGCAGTGAATTAGGCTATAACATGAATGTTGACTACCGTAAGCGTTTATTTTTCCTGCATGCTTAATGGTTAACTGTTCTCTTCCAAGATGTAGAGGTTTCTCAAGTTTCTCAAGTCGTTTTGGGAATTGGCCTTGCGATTATTGGACTGTGTTATGTATGACTATTTAACGTTTTCATGTACTGTTAGTCTGTGGACATTTGTGTTAAGCATAACAGGTCCTGTTATATATGTACAGCGCGGACCGGATGGAAAGTACCTTGTTCAATGCTTTGTTTATTTCATTGGCTGTTCATTGGCTGTTAATTCTGTGTTTAAAAATAGCTGAATCCACCTGGAACGTATATAAGCCGTGTTTTCTGTGCAGAGAGGAGGTATTTTTGCTGCATCCACTGGGAGCCAGGAGAGTGTGCGACGCTCTCGTATCGAGTCCATTATATTGATATGAGCTGGTGATGCCAGTTTCGTTTGGGAGGACAGATTTCTATGCCGGCACCGTTTGTGTACCACAGTTGTACTGATGTCTGGTTTAAGTGAATTTCTGCGGAAGTCACGTTTATTGGTGTTCGGATCTTTATTATGATTATACAGTGTGGACTGTGTAATTTGTTTAACACGCTGACCTCACCTGACCGACAAGGTCGTCAAGGACAAAGGACGTTCGTTCTGCCACAAGGTGACATTACTCTACGTCTCTGAACGGCTCGTTTGTGAGTTTCTGCGGGAGCTGTGACTGTTCTAAAGTGGATTATACCTCCATGCCTGTATTTACCCTGTGTTGTGCTCTGCGGGTGTGACGTCATTCAAGGGCTTGACTGTTCCAGTTCTGTGTAACCTGTGTACTGCGTTCGCTAACCTAGCGAAGTACCTGACTAGGACAATTTGTGACTTGTGTGAATTGTGTGTTTATCCCATGGTCTTTACGTTGGATCTCCTGGAATACGTTCCTTGGGATACAAAGGTGAACTGGAAACTTTTAAAGACCGGTAATACTGATGTGTATGTTTTTTTATGTTGTTGTTGTTGAACTGTCTGTAAAACTGTACGTCTCATTTTATATATAAAACATTGTTTACATTGTAATATTGAGTCACTGAGTCTGTTTTCTGTTGCTGTTTTCAATACCGTAACAACTGGAATATCCTTTTTGGTTAATGGCTGGTATACGAATGTCTGTTTCGACGCATAGATTTGTGGTTCAAATAAAATTATATTTCTGTATCTAAAGGATACAAAAATTAAAGAGCCGAAGCGATATATGAAAAATGAAATAGCAGTTCGATTTATGATACATGTCGAGATAATGGAAAGAAGAAACTCCATTTGTGAGTGAAACGTAACTTAAACCAAGAGACAGGGCGAGTAATACTATGTCCATCTTTTGAGAATAAACAAACAAAAGCTCTGAAGGATAACGAACAATACAAAGCTTTACGGTAGATCTAAGCTGAGAGAAACTATTGAAATATGCATATGCGCTAATGGGATATCTTAAAGCTGTTGGGAGAAAACAGCAGAGAGGAACCGATATTTAGGTAAAACGTCATCCAAAGAAAAATCTAACAGAAAAACAGACATTAGGAAGTCTGGATAATGGATTGTTTAGTGCCTTACACGGTCTGTTGGTAGTTTACCGGAGAGGTTTGTTCCTAGCTACACGTTTACTAAACCGTAGCAAGGGCATATTACCCTAGTGCTTCTTGTTAAAGGGCTGTACCCGTACGCAACATACGAGCCTACAGCATATACCTCGTACATTTACTACCATCCAAACTGTAGCCCTATCACTTATTACTTGCAATAGTTTATGAGGCGTTTATTGTGAACATTAGCCGGTAGTGGGACATTTCATTGTTATCATTAGGCATAAGCTGTCGCGTTTTAAACATGTATTTAGATGAAAGTAGAATACTAAAACGTACATGTTCTTATTAGAGCAGTGTGATAGACCAGCCAGCTATGAGAGGCCGCCGATCGAGGTGAGCGAGCTGGTGACAGATTTGGAAAATGTCTTGTTACTGCGTCGCTTTACCTGGTGTCCAGTATAGCCATGCCTGTTACAGAACAGAGAAAAAATTCCGAACAGAAGAACAACTTTTTGTTGTAGATTCTACCCTCCTCACTGCTTGTGGGAACATGGTGAGGATAAGCAGTTCAAGACGCTCGTGTTTTCTTTTGCGCAGTCTAACATATGTGAAGGCCGCTTGTCTTCCAGTAATATGGTATGCAAATTTTTTACCCCATATGTTGGAGGTCCGTCAGTAACTTGCCAAACGCGTCTATGATTTACGCCGGGCACCACGCTCCAACCCCCCCCCCCCCCCCCCCCCCCCCCGGCGCCTTCCCTTATAAATGTAACCGTCATTGTATAACTGAAAACTGGAAAATTCCTGAGTATGTGTTAATGAACAGATTAATCAGTAAGTCCTTTCAGGGCGTTCAGACGAATTTCTATTCTCCAGTATGTATGCTAAATAACCTCTTAACCAATCAGAATTTACTTACGTCATCGTTTCGAACAGACGAGTCGTACATGCATGTGAGACTTTGATCGAGAGGTTCTGAGAGACTGTAATCTTGGAGTTATGTAGTGGTGTAGATAATCACTGCAGCAGAGCTGGGCCCAGACTGGTGTCAAAACAGAAAACGATCACAGAAGCATTTCTAGAAAGGTACATTTGTTGGTTTGCCTTATTCAGTCAATAGTTACTTTATCTGACTGCCATTAAAGCTTCAACCGTATTCACTCTACACTTCATGCATTAACGGCAATTGACCACTTACACAGACGAATGAGCAGGCCCAATATCCACTACGCAAACCTCTTTCAAATCCCATTTTTGATATTTGCAAATATCATTTTTCTGCTCGCCCTAAAACTAATGAACCCATCAGCCTGTTGGAACGTGCTGCCTAGACAAACATATTGGTCACAAATAATAATATAATGTATCTATATCATCGATAGTCCTTTGATGTGTTTGCCATAAAGCACGAACGGTGGATCGATATTTATTCATACTTTGGCCTTCATAGACTTTGTCGCCAATTTTCTAACCACATTTATAATTACCGACACAGATGACCAATAACACCGTTCAAACAACCCAACGAAAGGTTTTCCCGGCAGTTGTATTTTATAGAGTGAAATACATGTATGCCTACACAGAGCTGGCTAGTTTTCGTATCAGATTTTAAGATATCATCTTGAAGTTCAGATAGAACTATTTATTTTGTATTTTGTTTCACAGATTTGTCCATTTTGGCAGTCTGGCTATGGGTTTAACACGCTTGTTACTCTATAGCCTATCCCAGTCACTAAACACACTTTTGACTCCCCAATCAATTTCGACACAAAGTTGTGGGGCCGAGGGGGGGGAGCAATATAATCATATGGGTGCAAAGCGATTATCAGTCAGTCATCTTCTCGATCAATCACTGAATCAGCTCCTCATTCAATCACTGAATCAGTCCCCCATTATATTACTGAATCAGCTCCTCAGGTAGTCAGTGACAGAATGAGCATTTATTTGCTAATCAGTCACTGATCTCCTCATTAAATTACTGAATCAGCTCCTCACGCAGGCAATCACAGAATCAGCTCTTAAGCTAATCACTGAGCTCCTCATTCAATCACTGCATTAGCTCCTCACGCAGTCAATCTCGGAATCAGCTCTTTTGCTAATCAGTAACTGGGCTCCTCATTCAATCACTGAATCAGCTCCTCAGGCAATCAATCACAGAATCAGCTCTTAAGCTAATCAGTCACTGAGCTCCTCATTCAATTACTGAATTAGCTCCTCGGGCAGTCAATCACTGAATTAATCTTTAGCAAATCAATCACTGAGCTCCTCATTCAATCACTGAATCAGCTTCTCAGGCTGTCACTCACTAAATCAGTTCTTTTATCAGTCAACCATCACTTCAGTTTGTCACATTGCAGAAAAGAGATTGAATGTCACGTATGGTTGAATATTATGTTCAAACAGCTCACCTTGCTTTACCTACAAGATGCTCATTCAGGATGAGCAAATTTATTTCAGTATCGTTAGACAGTTTAATGCTGCATAGAAATATCAAAGGAAGTCAAACATCTGGGTTATATCGTTAGACAGTGCTTAGTTTATATATTATTCCGGATTACATATGATTTCGGATAAAGCCGCCTTGTATGGCTTATAGTTGTATACCATGCAATCTGTTTCAGGTTAATTTAGTCGCAGCTTTAAAAGCAGATAATTTCCACCCGTATAGATCTACAGATTACCATCCACGATACATTACTTTTACAAATTGGGAAACTGTTTATCGGAAACTGCTAGGGAACACATAGCCTTCTAGCACAGACGGAAGCCTTAAATATCAGCAATTGCACTCGGCATACAGTGCCGTGAGAAGCCTTAATAATACGCTTTAGTGACATCTCACTTGAGATATCGGAATCCTTTGCTGCCCACTCAACGCCATAATAAAAGAAATCAAGCCCACAAACTGAGTAGTACGCAGGCCTGAGAAATAGCGGACGGATGAGGCACGTATGTCACAATTTCCGATTCCGCTTTTCTTTTGCTCTTTTTCGTTTTAATGTTTCTAACACTGCTAAGATATCAAACAAAATACGAGACGTTAACCAGTCTTAGTTCAACTCATATTCTTAACGAGCGCTATACTCTTACCTTACACATCTGCTAGCTTAAGTCAGAAAACAACTGTTGTTGAAGTAAAATGCCATTATCAAATGTATTTCACCTTACATGTGACTAGAAGTTGTCCAGCTGTTGCCAGTGTTTAGCGTTTAACTGGTCGCGTTGTGCAAATTAAAAATGAATCCTTGAGAAGAAACTCTGTTGGTTTGTGCTTTGCCTTTGCAAATTCGACGTTTTTACGCGGGGAATGGGGAGGGGGCGCCGTTTTGAGACCTATTAGGTTAAAAATTAGATAGTGGTGGAAGAGAAACCCAATTTCTTCGACTCAAACCAGAAAAAGTGCTGAATATATTTTGTTACTTTCACAAATCGATGACATTCCAAATAAATCTATGACCTTTTCACCCAGATAGAGCCAGGCATTTCGAGTAAAGGGGCTACCATTCGTCAGAAGTTTGGGGATATCTTAACTCAGGTATTGACCTACAACCGGCCTTATCAAGACAGAATAAAACATTTACCAAGAAACAATAAATATGACTGTTAACGCCCTTGCCATGGAGATTGTGTGATACATCGCTATACTGATGATTTTCTCACTTCGAATAAACAGTATCGATCCCTTTTAGTCCTGCCACATAATAGCCTGTGTCTGTCTTCATCTGTACCCATCTGAACGATGCCTTTTCACTGTTATCTTTTGATTAATAGTCTATTTTGTATTGAAAAAGGATTTCCTCAGAAGACGATCAGATCTTTGGCTTGTCACTTTCTCCTCAGCCCATCCCCCAGACCCCCGCCACCTCCACCCCACCGCCACCCCGACGCCTCACTCACCCCCAAACAACAGACAAAGAAGTCGCATTCTATATGTATACAACTAGGGTAATTGTTACCGTCTTCTGCTGACATGGGGAAATAAGCCGTGGGTGAGACAGGATCGATGAAGCCAAACTAATGAGTAGATGCCTTATTCACGGTGTCATTATACACGCAGAACCAGGCAGACCTTGCGAGACTGACTTATGGTATATTTGTAAGATGGACATGAAGTAATTAAGTAGTAAGGCAAGGAAGGCAGATGTACAAGTTAACACATTAAGTTCTTTTCTTCCAACTGTGCAAGATTCCCGAACGGTGCTGATGCAGTGATACACATACGTACAGTATGACGTTATTATGACGAAAGCATAAGACGAAACACCTCATTTCCTCTCTTGTAAAGAATTGGCTTCTGCGAGAGAATCAAAGTTACGTAAGGAAATAATACTGTAACATGATGCGTCAGGGAATGTAATTATAATCGAATAAGAAATAAGGTGACGCTATTTCTCACTAGGAATACATTTAACAGCATCTGTTAAAACAATACATTGGATCACTCATCTACCCATAATAAAATCCTTAGTAACAAAGCTGGACCTTTCTTACACGTAGAATTGTAACTGATTGTGGGTTAACCGTTCGTGAAGGATTGACTGGATCGACAGCTGCATTGTCCAGAACAGGGATAAAAAAAACCATTGTTTTTTTTTTTTTAATCAGGCCATCTAGATGTAATGTATCCTTTGCGGGTTGTAAGATCCTCATCTTCAGCTGTAGCATGTTGTAAGTCTACACGTGTAATGGCATTGCAGGAGCTCGAGAGAACTACTTGAAACACTGCGTCACAATCACCCTCATTTATGGCTGAATCCGATGTGGACATAGGCAATCGCGATAGTGTTTTCTGATCCAGGTTTGAACTGGACAGTGTAATGGTAATGTAACAATCGGAAATTCCAGCGAGCAATTCTGATAGGCCTGTGGTCAGTACCTTTTGAGGAGAGTAAGGTTAACAATAATTGGTGATCTGTACGAAGAATAAAATGTCTTCCCGACAGATACATGTGCCACTTTTCAATAGCCCGTTCACAGACTAAGGCTTCGCGTTCTCCCACAGAGTAAATTCGTTCTGCACCGGTTCGCGATGCACAAGCGGCCATAACCTCGGATCCATCTGGAACAATATGAGAAAGGATTCCACCAAAACCATACGCACTAGCATCAGTGGTCACAACAACGTCGCGGTTTGTAGCAAACAACGCGAGACCTGGACTGTTATTGATATCAGACTTAATATCGCGAAATCTTTTATCTGTGGCGCCAGTCCAGTAATACGGTTCAGTATTGTTCACTTCGTTCAACGCATTTACTTTAGCAGAAAAATTGCGAACTAAGGAATTTACGAAAATTAGCATAGAATCCCGCAAAACTAAGAAAAGATTTGAGTTGTTGCTTAGTTTCATGTACATGAGCATCAACAGTACCTGACACTAACTCTGAACTCGGTCCCAAACCGTTCTGATCAAGTACGTGACCTTAGTAAGTCTAAAGACTTGACATCAAACTGACATTTGTCATTCAGCTTCAAACAACTCTCGTCAAGTCTGCGTAGTACCGCATATAGGGCTTTGTCATGGGACTTTTTGTCGCAGTCAAATACGTGAATTACTGTCAGTGAAGCACGCTGAACCACGATTGCCTGAATGCAAGTAGGGGCACCTGACAAGCCAAAACAAACGCGGTGGAAACGGAATGTAGCTTCATGGGTAATAAAACAGGTAAGGTTACGGCTGTCAAGATGAAGTTAAATTTGGTGACAAGCTGATTTCAAATCTAACCCAGAAAAATTGACCGCGCCTTGCATTTCACTGTGCAAATCTTCCACTCTGGGAAGAGGGAATTTGTCACAGAAAATTGCCTCATTAGGCTTCATGGGATCAACACATACACGAATTTTGTTCTTTTTCTTTTTCACAACAACAATGGGACAAACCCATTCAGACGCTTTGGTTTGTTCGATTATACCCGCGTCTTTTCAGCGGCGCTTTAACTCAGCGAAAACTTCTTTGCATAAGGAGTATGGTAACAGACGGAGTTTTCTTCTGCACGGGATTTACATCTGCACGAGTTTCGCACTATGAGTAAACTCTTTAATTTTGCTTAACTTATCAGAGAAAAGGTCAGGAAAATCTGATCTTATCTTTGCAGGGATAGGGTTGTAGACAGATGTAAGACTGGTAATGTTAGCTTCAGTGTTGCAGTCAGTTATAACAGGCTCAGTAACCATAACCTGTGGTACGGGTTACTGACAACTAGCAGCTGTGGAAGTAGCATAACATGACAGAGTGCTGCCTTGGATATTAAGACCCTTAGATTAAATCCTTACCAAGTAAGCTACTGCCTTTCTGTACAATATGAAATACGGCAGGTACAGATTTACCTTTATATGATACACAAGCATGGAAAGAATCCACTGTAGAAATTTTGTGAGATTTGTAACCAGTGATAGGCACTGTGTCAGACAGCAATGCATCCCTCAGAAACATATGTACAGACATAAGTGAAACATCAGAAGCAGCGTCAACAAATCAACTGAGTTTCACAGCGTTCACATCCACTGAACAATTTATAGTCTTCTATGTAGGCATGGGGTTTTTCTGCTGTGTTCACAAAACTTGCAAGTCATCGGAACAGTCCAATGTCATCTGTTACACTTTTCCAGTCAGTAAACAGAGAGTATCGAAGTGAGTTTTCTTTCCACAAGTTCGGCAGGCTTTCCCCATAGCAGGACATTTTGAAAAGTTTTGAAAGGTGGCTTGGAGATCCACAGCGGTAGCACTTTCTGGTACCTTTGAGCTGGTTTCCGCACTGGTTTCTTTCATGCCGAAATCTCCCTTAGGTTTGGTACCGGTAACTGCTGCACAAACTTTAGCAGGGTCGGGAAGTCTCGAAATAGATTTGCCTCCTTAAGAGCAATTTCAATCTGACGAGCAGTTTTATCCAGTTCGAGATCTTGTTCGAGTAACAGATGTGCATGGATTCTGTTGTTACTAGTTTTCTCAATAAGCTGATCTAACAACATCTCCTCATAGAAATGGTGGTATTGACTGGTTTCCAGCAATGTGATACGGACTAGTTTTCAACAATGTGGTCCGGACTAGTTCCAAACACTGCGGAACTAACTAGTTTCTCACGGTGCCGTACTGACTGGTTTCTATCACTGTGGTACTGACTGGTTTCCACTTGTGCGGTACTGGTTTCCAGTCTTAAGCAACAACTTTATGCCTTCGCAGCCATTTCCGTTTATTCCTGGTGTAACAAATGTGAACGCAAACACCATAAATGAATCATAAACTCTGACCTTAAAAAAAATATTTCACAACCATTGTGATAACACCCACGTCACGGGAAATATAGGGGTAATAGGCACCTCCTTACAGTTATTTTTGGCATTATTCTGTGAATTTTTTTTGTTTACAAAATAGATTTCTCAGGTTTCTAAGACTTAAACTTGAAACATGTAGAGTAGTGATAAAAACAAACCCGTTCTTTCTTTTACCCTCATCAGGAGTACTTTGGCCGAAAACATTTTCTTCGGAATCCAAGGGATGACGTAAGGAAAACATGCACCTGTTCCAATCTTGTTTTCATAGCTAAGGGTCCTAGCTAATGTGGAGAAATGTTTATGTCCGCATAGTGATTAATGATTTCGTGTCGTGACATACTTTAGTATGCATAGTATTTCTGACGGGAGATGTCCACTATTTGAGCACTCGGCCATGTGAAAACAAATCATTTATTTCTTAGTTAGCTACGGACCGGTGCATGGACCGGTAGGCCTGTAGTGTTATCCAGATGTTTTGATCGTGATAGTTCTGGTTAACAGTGGTTCATTAGCGGTGCTCAGAAGAACAGGCTGTGTTCACTCTTTTCCTACCTGTGTCACATTGTATGTATATTCTGTTTGTAGCCTAGGGGAGTTTAATTGCTGTCAGCCTTAGTCTACAACATGTCAGATCGTCTTAAGGCATTCTGATGTGTGACAATAGGGAAACTAATCCCCACCAGTGCACTGTCTTGTCAAAAAGCTAAGTGGCTCCAGTCAATTTCCAGAACTCTGTAATCTCGGCCATACCCACAGCGTGTAATCGCAAATACGTGTAGCTTTTAGGTCTAACGTAAACAGACATTATCTTCCCCTGCATGCAGCCGACTACCTGCCCTCTGTCCGTAATTTGTTGCCATGCATCAATAATGGCAATATATTTCTCCTGGTAATACCAGAACAAAAGAAGTTCGCGATGAATGGATCTGCATATTCTCTCGTTACTGTATGCGTGACGATCAAACGTGTCGCACGTGCACGTGCTGTACCCCAGCGCTAATAGCTTATAAGAGTAAATTAAGCACCTGCCCTTTAACCATCAGCGGTATACTAAGATTATTGGTTATAGTTTACTGAGCGATGTGGTATACGACTTATAGAATTCCAGTAAATCGATACATGTATGCAGTTATTCGAGCATTCGTCGCATCAAACAGAACCTGTTTTTCCTTGAATCAGTGCGAATAAAACTGATGAAGTAACAAATTGCATCATGTCAACATGCTTAAAAAAAACCTGAATATTCTTCGGTCTGCACTCTTATTCCTTTCGCTGCGCGTGATAATAATTTATTTTGGGGTAAAGGCTTGATTGGCGCATTACGCCGTGACCGTTTTTTTTTTGTAAGATTATTTGGGTAATGGTGTGTGCGTATGTCAATGTGGCTTGGGTTCGACCCGGCCTTGCATCTTTCCTAGATACATGTAATTGAAAACTGTTGACTGCTTGCGTCTTTCATACCCTGCGTCTTTCCTGCATCATTGAAAATTGTTTGTTGCTTGCGTCTTCCACACCTTGCGTCTTTCCTACATCATTGAAAACTGCTGACTGCTTCTCCATTCATGATTCCGTCCTATTTTCGTGCTTTATATACTTTCTTAGTTCTTTTATAGTTTGTGTTAAAAGTCATTTTGGTAATTTGTCTCGTGATTATTGACGCGGAACGTTGTATACAAATGTCTGTTCCGACGCCTAGATTGGACAGTTTGGAGGGTCTGTTTTCCTCCGCAGTACTATGTTCCTTGAATGAGAATAATATATCTCCGTGAAATTTGGCTTCTTAACCAGATATAATTAAAGATCGGTGTTAAGATTTTGTTTAAGTTTTATGTAGCTAGAACACTGTTAATATAAAAGCCTGAATAAATGTCTAATTGAGGTATGAAATTAAGCTCGAACTTCAATAAAAATTCGTCTATATCCTTTGCAGCCCATCTATGTTGTACATGCATGCTGGTCATTGACGTAAATTACCACAACGTTTGGAAGGTGTGCCGTTGACTTCATTTTTTTTTTTTTTTTTTTTTTTTTTTTTTTTTTGCTAAAATCATGGAAGGAATCAGAGATAATTTTGTCCTTAGTGTTGTTATTAACATTTTGTGCAGGTCCCAGTGGCCATCACACTCTTCCACTTTCACTGTTCGCACGGCAACCGGATATTCCAGGCGTACCTTCCGGATATATACATACCGGTATATACCGTATTGATTAATCCAACAGGTAACAAAAGTAATTTGTGGTCAGTCCGCGAACAATGAGAAACCAGTACCCCGGAAGGCGGACAACTGGCTAACTATTGTCAGGTAAGGCCAAAGGTCGTGTAAACCAACTCAGTGGTCATTTGTAATGAAGAGAACACTGACGTCTAATATATACAGGAAGCCTTTAATGAATGAATAACAGCAGTAGCGCTTTTAATGAACGTGGCGGTATAGCGTTCTTCCATCCCGATTTACAATTTATGCTGATTTACTGGTGTATACTAATGACGCCAATAATCGTAAGTCTTAGGTCTTTGCTTCACGTAAGTAACCACTACAGCCATCATGTGGACAAAATATACGTAAGTGCAACAACCACCAAAGCATCGGGTCCATGTTGACGAAATACATACACACGACAACCATTGCAATCGGATCGATGCTGACAAAAAATAACGTACGTACTACAACCACTGTTGGCATCAGACCGATTTCGACAAAATATACGTAAGTGCCACAACCACCAATGACATGAGACGTTGTCAAAATATACGCAAGTGCCACATCCATCATTAACATCAGACAACTGTCGACAGAATACCAGTAAGTACGCCAACCCCCAAGGACATGGAACGTTAACACAATACAAGTAAGTAAAACAACCACAATTAACACCAGATTGATGTCAACAAAATACAAGTAAGTACCCCAACTACCAAGGACATGGAACTTCTACAAAATACACGCGAGTGAAACAACCACTTTTAACATCAGACCGATGTCGATAAAATACACGTAAGCGACACATCCACCATTAACATTAAACCCATGTTGACAAAATACAAGTAAATGCCACAAAAACAATTAAGACAAAATACACGTGATGAAATGTGATCGATGTTAATATATTTGGGGGGGGGAGATTCTTCTCAGATTGTTGCTTAACGTTACAAATATGAATCAGTTTAACGCATGGAGGAAAGCGGATTGCCCAGTCCAAATCATCAGCTACCGGCAAGCTACTCACAAACTGCCAAACTGCGACGTCAATATGCTCAACCTATTGTTGGAAGACTTGTTGTATTCAACAAACGGCCACATTCAAACGGTCACTAAGATTGCCAGTATTTTACCAAAGGTCGATGGTTTACGCAGGTCGATTCCCCCATCATAAACTGACCCCCATCGTATGAGTTAGTGAAAGCATTCTTGACTGTGGCGTAAAACAACCGACTAACAAAATGAAATAAAAAAATCGTATAGATATTGGGATCGAAACAGATACTGTGTGGATGATGTTAATATTTGCTTTATTCTATTAAGGCACTCGGTCTTCATGTAAGGTGGGGAGAGTACTTCTGCACTGATCACTATATTCGCAGCCATTCTGCCAAGAACACCATAGCACCAGTTGGTGTTTTTGGCTTTGAAAATAAAGATAACCAGAACTACACCAAACAGTCTATACCGTGAGGAGTTGTTAATAAGGGAAGTATCCAAATCACAGATGAAGCGGTCAACCGGTGAAAGATTTAGGCGTCAATCAGTAAAAGGCTCAGGCCGTCAACCGGCGAAACTCTCAGGCCGTCAACTGGTGAAACACGTAGGCCGTCAAACGGTGAAACAGTTAGACTCTCAACCGGTGAAACAAAATCTAAAGTCAAATTCCCCAAGACCAGTATGTTTTGAAGACATTTACCTGGAAGTAGAAGTAGTCAGCTTCATTGATGTCAGGAAAGATATAAGTGCATGTAGTCCATAAAGATCAGACTTTATGTTTAAAACATTGAAAAAGTCCATATTTATAGCATACAAAATATCATGCTATGAAGTAAGGAAAAGTATAAATGTTCCTAAGTTACAAACATTATGCTCACCTGGATAGACACGTGAGACAGAGAGCCCGTGGTTATCAAATATTGGCCCTGGTGTGGAACTTAAGTGTTGTCTAACTACCTAAGCTGGTTACAGATGAAATGTGAAGTTCATCGACATGCACGAGGCATAAATCCGGATAATTAATGAGGTTTGTTTTGCAGTATGCAAACCAGCGTGATATAATCCCTACTTGGATGGATAATAAGAGAGGACTCATTAGATGTCCTGCTATCAAACAATTGAAATGAATGTCATTACTAATTAACCTGTCTGAAATTTGGGCAGATGTTACCATTTTCTCGTGTAATTATCTTCATTTAATCAAATAAGCGATGTCCAACATCATCTCCCTTGATTTACTGAGCCAGATTAACTCTTCAAAACCGTGAACTTTCCTTCATAAATATGCATGATTCAGGGTCCAATCAGATTTCACCTGAGTTATAGATACTAACAGCAGTTCAAAACAACATGGGATGTGGTTGTGATGGGAAGTATACGGTGTATGGAATAAATTTATTTCAAAATAGACGTAGAAGTGCTAGCGCCAAATAGGCTTGATACAAATTAGTAGCGAAACAACAACAACATAGGCTACATCGATCGGCTGTTGGGGCTCTTTCGTTTAAAGCACACAGATCAGCGTTCATAGCACTGCTTATTAATGTTGTTTAATGTTGTCTTAAGGCGAAAATGGGGTCCGAACGTACATGCATCTGCTTCGAAACAAGGATTACACGCTTATAAGGGACGATCAATGATTGGCTGAAACTACCCCGGTCATTGGCTGTCGAAAGCATAGGTTTCTGAAGACTAATACATATATAGTAAAGCAAGGGTCCCCGTCCACGGCACGTGACAATGCCCCCAGGTGGAATAAGCCAGATGTACATCTACCCTTATCATATAACACTGTCTGGCCTTAGTGGCGAAACTTGCTTGTAACGAATAAATCAATGTAATGATCGGGTGCTATCTTGTCATCTTTTTTTTTTTGTATTGTTTATAAATTTGCTTGGGGCTTAAATGTTACTATCAACGTGAACGTTGTCAAAGTTTGATTGTATGAGAAATGTGCTGACGACAAGGCATTTTTAGTAATCGTAGAGGAGTGACGTCTGAAAAGTTTTTATCAACATCAGCGTATATTTTTTGACGTAATTCTACTTAAGCCATGGTGCTAGTCGGCGTGTAAATTGCTACTATGTATGCGTTTACATGAATATTTAGACTAAAACCCTGACTAAGGTAAAATTTCGTGAGACCGTATTTCACCGGTTACCTGTGACCATTTGCCAGCTATCACACTGTCTTCTCTTGTCTTAATATCTATGCTGTAAGTCTTAATTATATTATCATGCTGATTTATGTATTATCATCATACTGGCTTCCTTTCCGGCCGTACATGGGAGGGTGTTCCATCAACCTGCGGATGGTCGTGGAGTTCTCCCGGGCTTTGCCGGTTACAGGCCACTGTAACGCTGGCTGCTGTATAAGTGAAATGTTCTTGAGTACAGCGTAAAACACCAATCAAATAAATAAATCAAAAAATTATCATCAAAACAACCCTATGCCGAAGACACCGTGTATAGTACAGTAAGCTGACATATTTGCTGTCACCAAAAGAGCCCCGTGCCGAAAGCATCAAGTACAGCACAGTGTATTGACATATTTATTGTTATCAAAAGAATCCCATGTTTATAGCATGATGCACCGACATGCAAGTATTTATTGACATCAAAAGAGTCCCATGTCGTTCATACCATTTATAGCACCGTGTGGTGACACATCACAACAGCCCCATGCCGAAAACACCAAAAATAGCACATTATGCTGACATATTTACTGCCATCACAAAAACCCCATGCTGATGACACCAAGTATAGCACAGGGTAGTGACACATCACAACAGCCCCATGCCGAAGGCACCAAGAATAGCACATTATGCTGACATATTTACTGCCATCATAACCATCCCATGCCAAAGACACCAAATATAGCACAGTGACACATCACAACAGCCTCTTGACGAAGGCACCAAAAATGGCACATTATGCTGACATATTTACTGCCATGACAAAACCCCATGCCGAAGGCATCTGAATGTATAGCACAGTATATTGGCACCGGACAGACACAACTGGTCGATGGAAACTCAACCTTTTTCCTTACACGGAGCATTAAATGAAGAAGATTGCAGTTAAGTCCCGAATATGAGCCGATTTTCATATCATCACTGAACCTATGCATCAAAATGCTTAAAGGCCTTTAAAAAAATATGTCAGGTCGTTTCCTTCCTTCTTCAATTACCTGGCAACTTATGGATGACAAATATTTTCATACTGAAATCCACACCCGCAGGCGATCGGTCAGTAAGAATAATTAAATGGTATCGGCAGTTTATCTTTCTCTGAATTTAAATGACCCTAAAGTAAAGACGTTTAATTTTCGTGTCTCCTGTGGGTATAACTGATATTACTGTAATGAGAAAAATATTGTGATGAGATTGTTTTCAGTGGATATATCATTTTTATCAGTTTTTTATGTTAACTCCATATTGTCAACAAGCCTTGCTTTAAATAACAGTTTTTAGAAACAATGGTATACAACTGCATAACCGTGAGTCCAAAGGGTCGATTAAAACTCTTCACGAATTTTTGTCCGCAGTAGGAAAAACTGGTTTATAAGCAATACGCTTATGTAGCCGCGTCCAGGTGTTTCATGTGCCCTGGCGTGATTTAAGCCACCCTAATTGTCTACTGATGATTACCTGCGAGTAAATCTGAAGCCCGATAATTGTCCATATTGATTTCCAGTCCATAAAGGACGGATGCGAGCACTTGTTGTCCCAAGGTGACGGCCCAATAGCATCCCGTAGTGAACTATCAGCTGTCTCGAGCCTCGTTGATTTAGTAGACATTAGGCGTTTATACAAATTCGGAGCGTACAGAATCGACAATTGATAACATGCGATCGTCAGGGAGAAGGCACTTGGGTGGAAGGGAATACATGTAACACATATTCCGCCCCTACTGCGGGCTATCAAGTGATGAATATAAAACAAGGCAGTCTAAGAAATCAATCACTAATATATATCGACGCAACCAAGATAGCTCAGTTCCGTGCTCGGTGTTGCCAAGGAAAAGCTGTCGGAAGATTCCCATAAAGTCACGGAAGAGGAGAAAATTATGTCACCAACAACAATGTAGATTAAGTCGTACATTGTGGAATTAATGATGCATTGATAGATTTGACACACTATTGAGCGGTGCGCCTAATGTGGCGTAAACGGGCTATAGATCACACGGCGCAACTGGGCAGTGAGGTGCTAAGCTTATTGATATAGTCCATCTCTTGTCTGAAGAGGAGCTGGATCGACAGCCAGGGGTGAATAACGATTGGGCTGGCATACCCTCATGGGATATTCAAACTCAGCAATGAAGAAGACGGCATCCTCCTTCAAGGCGACAATAATCCATGGCAAGTGGATAGTTCAGCCTGGTCATTAATGTGTCAAGTCTCTTACCACAGAGAAGTGCAGGCAGGAAAGTCAGGGTTATAGTCAGGAAAGTTGTGGGTTAACTAAACTATACAAGAATCTTTCGGATACCAGTATAGCGAGTCTACATTTCCATGGATTTGACACTTGATCCAGGAAGAAATAACGGCAGTTGGTTTAACATTGCCGATTCAAATGCCAGCGCTGACGTGTTCGGTAATTTGACAATTCCTCCTCATCAATATTATGCCACAGAACTCTGGAAGTATTTCCCGCCAATCCTCATACTGCTCGGCACTTTCGGAAACATTCTGACAATCTTGATTCTTTGCCGGAAATCAATGTGGAAGATGTCCTCCTCTCCGTACCTTGTGGTCCTCGGTGTGGCCGACATTGTCGTCCTCTACACAGGCCTCCTCCGACAATGGCTCAGGTACGTGGTCGACACTGACATTCGAGAATTGTCGCCTGTCGTCTGTAGACTGCACATCTTCTCCGTTTACGTTTCCATCGACTATTCAGTGTGGATCTTAGTAGCTGTCTCTGTGGAGAGATTTATTGGAGTTTGCTTTCCTTTCAAGGCGAAAACTTTCTGCACAAGGCGCAGAACACAGATCACTCTTTTTGTCATCTTCTGCCTTCTCGCCATCTTAAACTCCCATTTCTTTTTTGGATTTGGATCCAGCTTCGATAACTCCACTGGCGTTCCTGTTCTAATCTCCCATTGCACGGTGTTGACGAACGAATATGCTTTATTTACTGAGAACATCTGGCCTTGGGTCGATCTTGCCGTCTTTTCTATGATTCCGTTCTGCCTCATCATCGTCTGTAACATCTCCCTCATCTTTCGGGTCGTCTATTCCCGCAGGAGGCACCGGGTGGCACCCACCGATGCCCACACGACCAGTGGAGTAAGTACCTCATCCATGACCGCTCTGCTTATCTCACTCAATACCTTGTTCCTCTTCACAACGGCACCTATCAGTATATACTTGATCGGTTACCCGCGCTGGTCGCGCACCGCCGACTATAACGAGTTCGCTCTTTTGAACCTTTGCTGGGCCATTGTCAATTTTCTCATGTACCTCAACAATTCATTAAACTTTATATTATACTGTCTGAGTGGACCTCGTTTTCGGCGGGAGATAAAATTGATCTGCGCGCGTCGTCATAAAGTGGGGGTCCTTAAGTTGACGATGCCAAGTAAACAACCACAGTCACAAAATGTGCACCCAGAGCGATTGCCTAGTCAACCTTCTTTCAAACAACCAGTTAATCATCAATCGCCTTCTCAACAACCTGTCGATCAGTTGATGCATTCTGAACAGTCCATAACTCATCCATCGACTTTTCAACAGTCTTTTGTGTCATCTAAGCAATCCGTGCCTTCCAACGAGTTCCTTGCTCAACACCAAAATTTACAAAACGTTGGACTACACAACTGCACTCCATCAACCTTAAAATCTGATCCAACTTTGCTATCTGACTCGCTAGAAAACCGTACATCGCTTTTCTTGGTGCAACAAACTAAAACATCCGGTCCTAGTAAGGCTTCAATACTGGAGGCAGATACCTCGCCTGGAAAGAAATCTGCATCTTTATCAGTTGTTTAAAGGAAGAGTTCTTGACGTATTACATGAGGACAGAAAGTGCGTACAGGTTCCGGACCCGCTAATCACTTGTATTGCTATACCTGAATGCTAGACCTTTCGGGTTTGTTGATTCGCAGGGTTTGTTAATGTACAGCAGGTTGCTGTTTCCTTCTCGTTTGCTACAGCTGGATGCTGGATTATCTTATTTTGCCATTAGAGGATGACGATCGTTTGGGTTTGGCCGAGAAGGGTGCGGAATCCATATTGTCTGGATGGTCTGGCTTTACAACAACATGATACTGAATCCGCTGGGTTTGTTACTGCAAAAGATGAATCATTTTGGGGTGCAGGGTGCTAGTTACGAGGGGTTTAACTGTTTACACCGTTTTACAGGTTGACCGCGTGATCTGTTTTTTCATTTTTTTTTTAGTTGTTGTTGGACTCATCACTTACTTTCCTGGGTATGTTGCATCAGGTTTCTATACTCTGTAGGCACAGCGGACAATCACAGCATAAACCAGGCTCACCGGAAGCTACCCAGGTTTTCAGTTAAAACACACCCTGCTGGGGCACGAGATTTAACCGAATGTGAACAATGTGTGACTTACTGTACTCTCAAACACTCCCAACCCGGAACAAAACTCAGTTCTATGTGTCAAAAATGTGACAGTTACTGTGATTCTAATTCCAGAGAGACACGTTCACTCAAAGGGAATGATTCTGAAACTTTGTTCTGGGTTACGATGATGCATTGAAGCGATTTTCACGATTTACTACGATGACCTGTGTAACGTGTTTTTGGTGAGATTGCTTTGTGTCATTATACCCATATAAGTGTTCATTCTAGACTTAGGCACTGACAAACCCTTAGATTCATTCGACACAGATGTTTCCATGTAATTTACACAACTCAACATCAGAAGTTGGATTTTAGCGCTTCTAGGAATTCTACGAGCTGAAATTATAGTCACCTAGGTTTATATCTAGACGATTTGAATATTGTGGGAACATTTAAAACTATGAGTATGGTTTATGCTTTCAGGAATTTGCACTGTGATATTTTATATGGCATTTATTGTATTTCGAGATTTTGAACATTTAGAATACAATAATAAGCATTCAAATCAAGCTTAAAATATCGATAATAGTTTTAACTGTTCCTATTCTGTTTTATGTATCGCCTTTTTTCATTTCAGTATGATGTAGTCAAAACTTGATATACACTGAAGAAGCCAGAAGAAAACGAACTAAATAAACTTTTTCGATTTATCACTTAAGGAGGTCAATTTGACTAGTCAGCACCTGTGGCAGGTGAAATTATGAATTATGAAACACATATCACGTGAGCCTTAGGTATGACTAGATGTGGGATTGAGACGTACATCTACCGATTACTGTTGGATAAACGGGATACATTATAAAGTCTAGGTCACAGTATGTCTGCAGATTGGTTGCAATGTACAGTTTCGTAGTTTTTAACTCGGTCTGAAACCTCGGGAGACAGCTTTAACTTTGATCTCACAAGCGTGACTGGGTTTTTTTCATATTATTACATATACTTGTCTGTGAGGTATTGCCAAATGGGATGAATTGTGCACATGGTGGCAGCTGTGATGTACTAGATGTTATGCGATATTATTTTAGCAATTAAATGGTATCTTCTGAATGTCAAATTTCTGTTAAATAACCACTATTTTTTTCTATATTTTGTCTAATTCTAGACCAGAGACATTTCATAAATTGCATTTAAAATCACTGCATTGCTTTAGCTAACTGCTTAAGCCATGGTGCTAGGGGCGTGCTTGATTTGCCACTATTTAAGCATTTACCGTAGATGAACAAAAATCCCCGAGCTGAGGTAAATTATCAAGAGGTCATATTTTACCGGTTACGTGTGACCATGTGCCAGTTCTCACACTGTCGTGGGGGCTCTGGTTTTACTATGCTGTAAGTATTTTATTATATTCTAAGGTAAAACTTTAGATTACACCGATAGCAGTGATGGCACCTCAACCATGTCAAAAGCTAATGTCTATGACAGGTAATGAAGTTCACTGTATTTCTTATGGCACTAAGCGGACATTTGAAAAGAACATCCTTTGCAGATAATAAAAGATTGCTGGTTTTCAATTTCATTGATATCATGGAAAGATTTAGGGGTGGTCATTACAGATCAAACTTATATAAAACAAAAGGCCTTTTCATATTTAGTTGATTACCACAACTTTCATTTATCGAAATTCCACAGAAAAATGCATTTTTGAAAGATTAAAGTGATACAGAGGCTACATATGAATACATCCGAATGATAAGGAAATTTACAAATGTAAATTGCATGTTGAGAATTGACATATTTAATGAAAATGACTTAGGTACACACTTTGCAATGCCATTTTGTTATGGAGTTTTGAAAGTATGTTAAATGAAATTGTGAATGTATCTATAAAACTACTCGATATCAAATTCCCTGCCTTCGTTGAATGGTTTCAGTTTGGCAGTAAAATGCCTTAGATATATGTGGGTAATAGGTCACTGTTTGAGGACACCGGATTTAAAGATAGCAGTGGTAGCCGCATGTTTGTGGCACAACTATTTTAACAATTTACTGTCGTGCCAATTAGTTTCAGTAACAGAGGATAAACGAAATAGCCAAGATCTGTACAAGTCTGCTGTAGACAATTGGGCTTCCAACGATGTTGTTTTGTCACTGACTGCTCAAATCTGGTTCTTATGAACACACAACACTGAACGAAAGCCTTCAAACTCCATGCCATTATGTACCACAAAATCAAACGCTTTTTTATATTTTATTTGTCGGTGACTTACGTCGTCTGCGGATGCTTCAAAGGCCTTGTAAGTAACCTTCAGTGATTGTCAACAACACTTGTTAATGTCTTCCCTGTACAATACGTAATACATACTGGTGACCTAAATAGGTTGTAGCCGACTGATAAACCTGGTGGGTAGCCTTCAATAGAAATCTAACGTAACAATACGATATTCAGAACAGCATGTAAAGTGCGGATTGTAACAAAAGTAATTAACTTTTCCATGTGATTATTGACAGTCACATACCACCAACGTGTAATCAAAATTAATTATACCTGTTTCGTACATTGATTTAGTTCCTAATTATGTTGCTGTAACAGTGCGTCAAGAGATTCAGATTGTTTGCGTCTTGTTGATTTTAAAGGTCATAACACTTGGAAAGGGCTGATTGCTGTCATGTTGTACTGGATCAACCTGGTGTGCTTTCAAGACCGGCTAACCATTCTCAGAGAATGGGAAAGAATGGCAAGAGAACATCATTGTGATCTAATAAGGTGTATTGTCATTTCAGGTCTTCCAGTATTGTATCGCACGCGGTTTGACGTAGCTCTGAGATCGTTTAACCATGTTCCCAACAGAATCTTCTCAATCCTTGAATTCACTAGCCTGCAAGTCGGCTCTGTCTCTTGTGCTGTCCTCAGTGTGTCAGAACTGTGCGCTACAAAATAGGTTTGCATTGACTGCAAAGCAATTCTGAATGCATGTCACCTTACAATCCGTTATAATTATAAGAGATTATACACCAGATGTCACATTATTATATTATTATTCTGTTCATTATTATAACAATAATTAAACTTTATTATTAAGTCCTAGTGGTTTCATTCCAAACGTTCCACGAGTGTTTTTTGTTTCGAACTTTGACCGTAGTGGTGTTCAGCTGGATGCCTGTTGCATTCATGTTAATTGTGATGCTGTGATCGATGTTATTCACCAGTAAATAGATGAGGGCATGTCGGAAATACTTCAGTATTAAGAGAAACTTGTTTTTGTAGCTCACAGATTTTGACACTGAGTTCTAGATTAGTGTGAAAGGAAGCGTGCAGATTTTGTATTTCTGAAAGCCGGCCTGAAAAGAATGAAAAAGTCACAGCAATTAACATGTAAACGTTTTAATACGACAAGATATTGGTGTTTTTATCAATGATTCTAGATAATATTGGCAGAAGATACATGTACCATATTACAGCCGATTTACCAAGGTATAACACTGCGGAATAGGCCATGTCACGAATAGTAATGAAAATTCTGCATGGAAAATGCTGTATTACCATCACGAGTGGTTACCACATATGGTATTTCCACCATGTATTCTGCGATAGTAATAGTTATTTATCTAAATAATCGAACGCCGCGCTGGATGTACAAGTAATTTAAGCCATCACGTGCTCTGTCCCCTATCGATTTATTTCATTCCATCCCGGATGCTGACGACTGCCATTATTCACCCTGATTCCGGCAGGTGTTTATTTCGTGTCCCCCGCGCATTAGTTCACAAGCGCGTCTCTTAACTTCAAATCAAATGGATAACAAATGGTTTCGTACGTTTGATTGTGCTTTTTTATCCCCAGAATTATTAATTCTCATGTTACGTAGCACAAAGTGATCTACACGGTAGCTGTTGAGTGGTGAAATGTCACTGTATATTTCATCGACGTCATAGCTGGGATCAGCCATTTTAAATCCCGTTTTACATGTCTGTCTTTGGATACATCGTTATCTAGATTATAACTCCGTTATTCCTAAAAATAAAATTTTGCAAAAACTGGATTACGAAAGCTCTAATAAAAACTAACGCTTCTTTTAGATGGTACTCGTACAGAAAAGACATTTCTAGTTAAGGCAATTACAGCATGCTTGGTGATAACTTCAGCTTCACTAGTTAATGCGTCATTCACGAGTGATACATCAGAGAGAGATATGAAGAAATGCCTATTGACTGAGAATTTGGGTACAAATGGTGACTTGTATGGCAAGATACATGCATACAACCATACTACCCATATTTTATACCGACAGCGGACGGAACATTAAAAATTAATGAAAGCCTATCTAGTTGCAGAGTGAGGTAACTGTAATTTCGAGCAACGCAGCTGCGAGAGTTGTGATAACATTAAAAAACATTTGCCGCTGTTCACCTTCGCATTAAAACTACGAAAACATAAATCGACGTTAACGTTAACCGTGTGGAACTATGTAACTTTATGTGAAACTCTCCGAACCAAAAAGGGCCAATAACAATCACGCCTGTTTATGAAAAATTACATTTTCCGAGCTTATACCATAGCAGTTAGTGAGCCCACCTTAACCATGTTGCCTTATCAAGACTAAGGTCGAGGTTATGACCTTTAATGGCCTAAACGCAGATAGATTTATGACCGAGTCCAGGAATTATCCCGCTTGAATAATATTTCGAGTGGTCACATCGACCACGTGATTGAAAAACAGATGGAGATGGCGGCCGAAGTCGGGTAAACCTTGAAAAAGTCCTTTTTTGGCATTTAGTGTTATTGTCATGGATTAGTTTTGGCTAGGCCTACCTAAGAACAGGTTAGACATCGATTTATGCTAGGGATGTTTTAATGCAAATTTGAACAGCGGAACAGCGTTAAATGTTCCTTACCGTCAATCCGACACATTTGGGGCTTACTCCACCTATCTATCAACTCAATTGAAACTGTTTGAGGGTAGATAATTGAGACAGGGAACAAAAGCATGCGGTCAAATCATTATGTGGTGACCTGATGGAATGGTTGATTGATTAGCTGTTTTAAGAAACCGTGCCCTGGTGATTCATCATGTAGACAATTCTTTGATCGTATTTTATACGGACAGTTTTTGTATCAGCTGAATCGCAGTCTTCAAAACTTGTTTCCTTCATCCATAACACTGACTTCTATCATACTGGTGAAACAGTTTTGAGTAAGCCCTGTGCGACAATGAAATTTAAAAAAAAAAAGAAATCGAAACACATGCTAGGCCCTCAAGCCTCTCTATATCACAAATAGGCCATGTTTACCATAGCCAACATTTGTAGGTTCCTTTCTTGAGTGAGTGAGTGCTTGGGGTTTAACGTCGTACTCAACAATTTTTCAGTCATATGACGACGAAGGAATCATTAGGGTGCATGCACGTGTAATGTGCCTCCTTGTTGCAGGACGGATTTCCACCGCTCTTTTATTTAGTGCTGCATCACTGAGACGACTTACCGAAGGCAAGTAAGCCGCCCCGCCCGAGCCATTATACTGATACGGGTCAACCAGTCGTTGCACTATCCCCTTCATGCTGAACGCCAAGCGAGGAAGTTACAACTTCCTCTTTTAAGTTCCTTTCTTGTGTGACCTTGGGCGAAGTAACAAGCAAACGTTTGTACATACATGTACAAAAACTCTTTCCATGTAATAATGTTTGATAAAAAGGAACATATGATTATCAAGTAACAGAAGCAAAGGTTGAGAAAGCTTTTGTTTTTGAACATCATTTTGTGCCTAATCACCTCAGGTTAATGTTGTCCAATGCGTACATCCATGGTATTGACAGAGCATAATGCCAGTATACAGTCAACGGAGCATGCGCTGTCGGGCAATTAGCAGCTGTTGCCCTCCCACGATAACGCTGTGCATGAACAAACCAATCCAGTGTCCCTATCCTGTCTGTGTGTGGATATATGGGGATTTTAGTTATTACATTACATTACCCAATATAGTATTCAGGGCCCAGTTGTTCGAAAGTGTATCAGCTAATACTGGTATTAAGTCATATTTGATATTTAGGATTTAAGCCAAATTCAGCAGCTATTACTGTTGTCCAAAGTCAAAATATAACAGCAGCAGATTTAGTTCACATTTAATATACAGTTATACAATTATTTTTGGGTTAAGTACAAAACTGAAGACTTGGGTTAAAGTTTAATCTTCAGTTAAGTCTTCAAACAGTTTTGAACAGCTGGGCGTAGTTTTGAACAGCTGGACGCAATATACTAAACCTTAGGTAACAGTATTATCGTTATTAATGATTACACTTTCTGAATACAGCACAGATTCTAGTGATGTCGTTAAGTCTTCGTTTACTTGATGCACTTAATAAAATTTGGCCTCATAGAAAACCAGAGCCCTTATGTAAACCAGATCAACGAAGACGCCTGTTTCAACATGCTGTCAAAGACTTAGTTGATTGTGACTTCATGACAACACATATGGTAACAGAATATGTTGGCTCTGTTGTTGCAATGGTAACAGAATTGGTCTATGATAGTTTGTTTTGGAACGGAGACACAGGTTTTCCTTCCATGAAACTTTCCACGGCTTCAAAACAGTTCTTTGTTAACGATGGAATTTAACTACTGGAAGGTGGTACCATGGCTGTTGTGTGAATTTGTCCGTGATGTGTCTAGTGTTTTCAGGTTGATTTTTTAAGCACCACCAGTATGGTATAGATCATTCAATATCGGCAGAGGATGTTACGGAAAATTCAACCCCATATGGCTCTAGTTATCCCTGTGTTTGTGCCCAAGGATTCTACAGTTATTGATTCTGATGAATGACAGTGTGTAAACTGGACTTAACTGTAAATTGTTTAAACAATCATCTCACAATAACGATGTAGGCCAATCGTTACTCGCGAGAATATCAGAGCACTTCACTGTACGTTAGCTCTAATTAATCCAATTCATAACAACTGTCAATCTTTTTGTTACAGATCTACACCTTTGCCAAGTTTCTTAAGTACACGTTGCTATTTATCGAATGAATGATTTCGGCTTGGTGACCTATTTTTCTAAGTTGGGTGATATCGACTGGAAGTAATTGTCACAACACTGACAATGACGTGTATCTTCACTTTGAATAGCTCTTCTATATAGTTACGGCCTTCGTTATAAATTCAGTAGCGACGCCCAACAATTCATGGCCTTGACAAACTATATGGCTTGGAGACACTCCAGTAGAGTCCAATTTAGATCCACGAATCTTTATGTAAACTCAATAAGGAATGTTTTGTTAATCTATAGCACATCAATTAACATCAGTTTGTTCCCTCTTCTGTCAGATGAACTACTGCTAACAAATGTGTGCTGTGGTAGTAAATATCGTAAGTACAAAGCTCGTATTGATCACAACTGAACACTAACCAGTTACAAAAAGAAGTCCCAATGGCAGCAAATACATATTGTTTCTGCTTTTGCCGGCCCTTATGGCTCAGTTGGCAGAGCGTCCGCTTCGGGGGCGATAGATCTAGCGTCACACCTGATCTTAAAAGAGGAAGCTGTAGCTTCCTCGCTTGGCGTCAGCATTAAGGGGATAGAGCAACGACAGGTTTTGACCCATATCGGTATAATAGCTCGGGTGGGGCGGTTTACTTGCATTCGGTAAGTCGTCTCAGTAAAGCAGCACTAGATAAAAGAGCGGCGGAAATCCGTCCCGCAACAAGGAGGCACATTACATGTACATGCACTTTAAGGACTCCTTCGTCGTTTTATGACTGAAAAATTATCAAGTATGGCGTAAAACCCTAAGCACTCACTCACTCACTCACCCTCTCTTCTGCTTTAACGCTGTATCGCTTGTGTACTATACATGTGTGTTTTACAATCACCGATATACAGAAAAGTATATTGAACCACCGGAAAGAAGATAGGAGTACATAGCGTCAGACAGTGTTGTTAAGGCTGGAATGAAACAAGAAATCCGAAAACGAAAAAAGTAACTTGAAACGGAGTTTACTTTAAGTGGCATTTCATTAATATATTCGTTTTCATTTATTGCCGCATTATCTTCATTCAATCATAAATTGATTGCTACAACTTTAAGTCACGACAGGAGGTTCGTCAGGTGCGTGGCCAATGGCGGTAGTTCACGCCGACCACTCCGGTTTATGGCACTCATAAACCTGACGCTGTCACATTTAACAAAAACATCTTGAATAATGTACCGCGTTTAACATCGATCAAATAAAGTAATAGGTTTAGTGATCTTTCGAGTGGCTTTTTCGCTGCAAGCCTAAAAACCCTGACATTGCTTGTTATTGTACTGTAAGTCTATGTAAAAACACGACAGGGCCGAGTATGGAAGCCGATTATAGCCATCATCGTACCATCGTTTACATCTTAGAAGGCCCATTGTCCAACAATGGTTCGAAGCGATGGCACGATGACATCGTGTAATCGTGGCATCACTTCATACCATTGTACCATCGCTTCATGCATTCGTCTCAACGCTTCGTAACATTGCCCGGTAACACTGTATTAAGAAACGATTTTACGATGATGGCCTCAACCGACCCAGACACACGTACTTAATCTCTTTACTGTGTACTTGTAACTGCAAGGACTGTTACACGGTTACGATTGGGGCCAGTTAGAAGACACTGAATAATTGAATAGTTTCAGAAAGTCTATAGATATGTGTCCATGGCATTCATCTCCTAGGTTACCTGTATTATGGCATGGAGATTGATTTTATTTATTTACGACACTGTTGTCATGGTAGTTTTAAGAACCATACACGCAAGAATCTGTAATAATAACAAGTGTTTGTGAATCGTTTTGCACTATCTCTCCGGTCAAGTACACACTGACACGTTTGTAACAAGTCTAACGAAATAATTTCTGAATAAACCCGGCACGTGCTTTATATGTTACACTTTCCAACGCTCATTCTCTCTTTTAAATGGCGTCCCCTTGCCTAAACAATTGCCACAAAGTTACAAATAATGAAAGTTCAAAAAATACAGTACATACACAGTGTGACAGCTCATTATTAGACTTGAAATTGGTGTTTGATTATTAACACTTACTGGTGAGAACAGTTTCAAAGTTGGTGCTGATAAATTCATCCTATCGCCAATGTAAACCAAATCCTCCACTCTTCTTCAGATGCTTTTTCTCCTTTAAATTGAGCCTGTTTGCGCAATGTATCATCTATCACAAATTACATTAATTTTGTATGAAAACACCGATAAAGTTAGATGATTCTTCTTCTGTCTGTAAGATTCCTGGATTAGGTAATACTTCCTGGTAGCAATGGTTTAAAAGATGACATTGGCAATGTTGTTCCTGTAAATCATTTCCTACTAGTCTCCATATCTGAATGATGTAATAAACGTGTAATATATTGTCACAAAAATATCATGAATTTAAAAAAATATCACCTAGCCGGTGTGAGAGTTCATCTTTTGTTTACAAGGACGTATGATTGTTGATATTTCAGCAAATAAAATCATGCCGGCATCCTCTCCCGTCGTACGTGGGAAAGTCTGTCAACCACCTGCGGATGATCGTGGGTTTTGCCAGGTTTCCTTCCACCATAATGTTGTCCGCCGTGGTATAAGTGAAAAATTCTTGAGCAAGCCACAAAAGACCGATCAAATAAATAAATAAACAGCCAAAAAGTCCATTCTAACTTTTGGCCCAACTATCACCGTTCGTGTATTCGTGGGAAGGTTTGTCACTAACTTGCCAAAGGTCAGTGGTTTACAACGCGCATATCTTCTCAAACCGTGGTATTTATTCCCAAACCTCCGTTCCTATGTGGTACATTACTAAACCTTTAAGCTTGCGAAGATGCCCCGAGCATACATGTTTCCTCCATCCGTAAATCTCACCGCAATTGTATAAGTAAAAAATTTGTGAGTACGATGTAAACAACAATCAAATAAATAAATGAATAACTAATGCGTAGAGTTGCTGTAAGTTTATCAAAACCCACTGAGATAATCGGTTTTAAACTCTGTTTTTGTTATTGAATTCAAAATCATTTTACAGTTCAACACAGACACCATGTAACGCGAGACAGTATGCTTTTACGACGTTACTTTAGACTTTGCCACGTTGTGCATCAGGCTGCCATTGTCTACCACTTCTGAGAACAATATGAACATGTAACATCACAACAAACGAGTTGTCTGGTCAGAAGAGTTCGGCGAATTTATAAAACGAAACAGGAAGTGGGAATTAAGAAGAACTGGCTTGTTTATTATGCGGTAAGAAGTGAAATTCTCTGAGCGACCGGAAAGCGTATAATGGTTTGTAGTTAGGTGACGGCAATGCCGGAAATGAGGTTGATAGATGATATCCCCCTGTGTCTACAGGTATGACCGAGGGATCTGTCAGTCGCTAAACCATGGCTAGAATTAAGAATCCTTCAGGGATTCAGGGATATTACGCCAGCAATACCAGACTATGTGAGTTGAGCCAAACATGAGCGTATTTGTCAACGATTAAAATGGGCAACATTTTGCTAAGAACGTATTTCCGACTAATTATACACCAGGGGCCACTGTCACAAAGATGTCTCACTTGTACGATATTGCAACAATGGTACATTAATAGTGACGTACAAAATATTGTACGACAAATATACGATAAAAAAAATGCCGCACGCCGCTTTGTCAAAGTGGCCCCAGATGTTCATGATATACGTTTTAGCCATTGCTAATGGAAAGAGTGTACTTTATTTTATTGAATGAGAAATTCCAAGGCATTGAGCTCAGCCGTTCGGTGGTGATTGTTTACTATATTTTTTATGTCTTCAGTTTCAGAAGATATAAATACTCTAGTACATGGAAATCATTAGGTTGATGGAGGAAATGCACCCGATGCAACCTGATAACAGCATATCGAAGCATTTGTTACTCATTTCCTCCAGAAAATATACTGTCTATGACAGACTGCTAACACATTTTAGCCCTAATTAACTGGAGGTCGGCCATCGGCTGCTAGTTTGACATCTTCATATTTCACAAACCACGGCTGGTAAATTATCTGATTCCTGAAGGTAAAGAAGTTGATGACATTAAAAATGTCGCTGTTTTCACCATTATGAGCGCAGATTGGATAGCCGCCACAGCAGCGAGGAGCGGGGAGTTCTCCTCTGTTTGAAGGATAACAATGGTCTAGTAGCAGTCTCCTCTGATCGTTCTGGCCATACTCCATATCAAAACCATCAGAACATCTGCAGAGGAAAAACCCAGACAGATTACAAATTACTTTGAGGGGTAATAACGATCCGTAACAAGACAAAATAAAAAACAATTAAAAACTCTCTAGCTCTGCAGAAGCTATGTGGCATTGATAAAAAGTTCTGGGAGCATTTTCCCAGAGGCTATTACATGCAGAGGCTATTATCTGCAGCTATCAAAATGAAGCATCCACAAAAGTGGGTGAAAGATGATTGCTTTGATCTTATCAAGGCTGTCTCTGGAGATCGATGCTCTACTGCAATACATCAGTCATTATAGACAATTATCCGTTCGAAATGATGAATTTTGTGTAGAAAGAGTAGAGGGGCGGGCCGTGGCTATGTGGTAAAGGTCTTTGAATCGCGAGGAGGAGGGGCAGGGACTTCGAGATTTCCTCGCCTCCACTGTCCTCGGGCTATCGTTGAGGCAGTAAGCGGCCCTTGGCTCTCGTTTGATCGCTTAAGTGACATTACATAAAGTTAGTTGGAGACCATCAAAAAAATATGACATGCAGGTGAAATCCGGGAAAATCACGAGTGGCAAAGTTTGACAGTTACTTAATAAAGATCGATGGTTTGGTCAGAGCAAACCGGTTTCCTCTATAGTTACCGCTTTCACATGATTCAAATTCTTAATTTAGCAAAAAAAATAATAATCAGTTCGAAGAACAGCACTTGCAGTGAGACAGTGGTGTAGTCGGGTGACTTACGGAGTTGCAAGAAGGATAGTCTGTTGGTTGTTGTCAACACGACACACGGCACTCCAACATGGCGGAAGCTTCTCGATGCCAAAATCGTCCCCCAATGGGTGTCGTTGGCAAAACATCGCCCTGAGAGAGAGAAAGGAATGACCAAGGGTGTATTATTCGATGCTGGATTGTTTTTTACCCTCTGAGCAGACTAATACAGAAGATTTGACGGTAATTGGCATGGTAATAAATCTCATTCAAAGGAAAAAAAACTTTTTTACAGTTGATGTGATGGGAATGAACGAAATGAATGATAATGGCTTAGAGCCACTTTGGCAATATTTATTTACTTATATTATATATATGGTGAACACCGTCTCAGTATACTGTGAGAGTTTGGAGCTTCGCATCTGATGTCTTTAGGTCCAATGAGGTAGGAATATGCAGTGGGGGTCGGTCTGGAGCAAGGACATGTCGATCAGATATGACCAAACAGTGTTTAAAGCGACGATAAACCCCCAAAGAAAGACAGAAACAAGAGTTGCGCATTATTATGCCAGTATAAGCAATTCATTCGTGACCTTTTTTCATCGGTGATCAACAGACTAAGCAGTTTATAGGTCTCCATAAACATACCTTTGACTGGGAGGATCGTCTCCGTAGCGCAATTCACCTTGACAACGAAGACGCAAAACAGAACCAACACTACACAGAAAACACGTATCATGTTTTTCGTAGACTCGAGCTCTGGCTCGATTTTACCGACGAAAATCTCAGCTCAATTCATTAGAGAATTCTACTTAACGTTATACAATTGCAACTGCATGCTTTAGGACTCATGATTTCAAGAAAGAGGGGGGATCTGAACTCGAAATATTTTCTTTACTCCGATATTTATGTTTCCTCGTTTTTATCAAGCAGTTCTGATGACAACGTGTTTCAGACTTACATCCCATTGTGTTATGCATTAAGATTTAATCCTTTATCGTCTTAGAAAGTTGAGAAAAAATGGTCATGTACAAGCAGCATCACCTTGTTAGGCACAATGGACTTAACACATAACCCGGATGTTCAAGTTGCAGTCAGATCACGTGCATGAGCTCTCTTCACGTGGTTGTCGTGGAACTCCCGTCTTTGACACAAGTCATGGAGGCCCGGAGAACTGAAAGGACAGAGTGAATGAGAGGACGTGCTAGGAATGACTTAAGGGTAAGCCTAATAGGCCTGTGAACAAGTACTCCATCAAAAAGAAAGTTTTGGACGGTTGTGACTATCACGTGTGATGAGATGACTCTATTCCTGTCATGCGCGGTGAGGTTGCTACTCCCACACCTGGCCCCATGCTCACAATGCGGGTATTAACACATATACTGTGTGTTGTTAGCACCACCCTGAAAGCCTTATGCCCAGGATTCCATTAGTCTCGTTAAGTAAGCCGACTCTAAGCAATGAACCAAGGGAAAATTTACTCCTAAAACGCTGGCTTTTGACGCCTTTACGTGAAACCAGAACGTGGTTAACTAATTCAAAACGTTTTTTACACAATGACCATTACTGTTACAGTTTACATATAAAAGCCGACACAAAAAGCCCGTATGGTATATCTTGAAATATCTGAAAGCTTGGTCCGCTTAGCATGTTTGTAAGTGGTAATGGTTAACTATTTGAGTAGACGTCCAGTAATAGGACTAATGGGAATCTATCTATCGATAATATATGCAGGGTATATTGTTTTCTTCTAAAAACTAAGTTCATTGAAAAACATCTTGCGTTACTACATGGGCCGAGATGAACATCATGGTGACTGGCTGCCAAGGTAACCACTGCCTAGGATTTTTGGCTATACTGCATTCAAAAAAGCGTAAAACTCTTTTCAAGACCGTTGCTCATATTTTATCAGGCATCTTAAGATTTAAGTCATAAATTAAAATGTTTGTTGTAGGATGTTAAAAATGTGTACACTGATTCTTCACCGCAGATCAATTTGTCAATCACAGTTTGAGTTATTTCCTGTTCTGAATTTGACTTTGAAGTTCATGCAATATCTCGGGATATCAACATTTCCGGCCTTATCTTCAAAGATACCCAGTCTTTGAAACTACCAGTAAATTGGGATAAAATCATGCCAAGCTCATCAAACGAAAACAAAAAATAACATTTATAAATTTGTCATCCTCTTACCAACAAAGAATAGAAGTAACTCCTTTGTATAATGGGATTATTGTCACCCCTTGCAGTATCTGGGACTAATATAACTGTTACATTAGTTTCAAGGCAATATGCACTGGTGCATATTTTGTTCTCTGCCTCATTTCAATACAGCAAATCTAATTTCAATACAGAAAATCTCATTTCAATACAACAAATACACTCTGTGCAATTCTTAACTTCAGTAACGTTTATTACTGTTTATGTTTTGTTCAGCTCTTAGCAAATATGCACTTAAACGTAGTATTTATTTGATATATTTACTTAATTAGTGTTTTACGCCGCACTGAAGAATATTTCACTTATACGATGGCGGCCAGGATTATGGTGGGAGGAAACCAACAATCAATGACTCCGTAAGTCACCCGACTACATCACTGTCTCACTGCAAGTGCTGTTCTTCGAACTGATTATTACGATGTGAACAACAATCAAATATTTATTTATTTATTTATTTGATTGGTGTTTTACGCCGTACTCAAAAATATTTCACTTATACGACGGCGGCCAGCATTATGGTGAAACCAACGACCAGCCGCGGGTTGCTGCAGACCTTCCCAAGTACGGCGGGAGAGGAAGCCAAGCTTCACAGCGACCGCATTGGTGAGAGGCTCCCGGGTCTTTATGCTGCGCTATCGCCCTAACCAACTGATCCACGGAGGCCCCCACTTAAACTTAGTAAACAGCAAAGCTAAAGAATATTTTAAGCTTAACTCGTATATATTTTATACCCCTTCAACGATGTTGAGGGGTGTGCTGGAATCACCCCGTCGGTCCGTCTGTAGACACGATTTTGTCCATGCATCTCCTCACAAGCTGCTAGGTGGATTTTGATGAAACTTACGATGCATCTCACCTATCATCTGAACTTGAGCAGGCTTAAGTTCGATGGCAATCGGGTAATTATTTTCATAATCCCCACCCCCCCCTTCCTTTTCAGTGCTTTCCATCTATTCTGATTTTGTCCATGCAACTCCTCCCAAACTACTGTGCCGATTTTGATGAGGTTTACCATCCATCTTGCCTACTGGAACCATCCTGTATCTCCGTTTGTCTGGCTACAGGCACGATTTTGTCCATGCATTTCCTTCCAAACAACATGTACTGCGCGGATTTTGATAAAGCGTACCATACATCTTGCCTATCATCTGAACTCATCTGTGCATACTTAAGTTTGAGTACAACCAAGTCATTATTTTCATAATTACTCTCGTTCAGCTACTTAGTGCAATAATGGATTTTCATTTACTCTCTATTCTCTTCTGACTGCTACATGTCTCCATTCAAACTGGATGTACCAGTAGTGCAATCAATGTACACCAGGAATGGCCCATGAAACAGTCTATATCAAGCCAAACTAAGCAACAGTGCGTCCTGTCATTTCTCTTAAGGTTTTCTTACTTTTATTTTTGAAATGTTGAGAGGTGGAAGGGGATATCCGGATTCTAGTTTTAATTACCAAACCCCTCGCTTTTTTGAAGAGTTCTCCATTATATCAAGCACTAATGAAAACACATTTGAAAAAAAAAATCTGTTTAAAACAAAAGCTTAATCTTTATAGGAATATTATAACACTATAAATATTACTACTCGAGTGGTCAAATAGCCGTTTTTATTTTATGTTTGTTTTGTTATGTTTTGTTTTCTCTCCCTTTTAATGTTATAAAGGCATATATTGTTTGAATGGTTTATGCCAACGACGTGTACGCTCCCAGAAAGTACAACCATGATGTCTGCTCGAGAAAATTTGTCCACTGATTGATACCGAAGGAACCAGAACTAAAAATCATTTGGAAGTATGGACCAACAACCTGAATCACCTAACAAAGAAACCCCATCCAAAAGTTTAGTAGGCCACATCAGTTATTAAGATCTGTTATCTGTCCTCTGTGGGGGACAGACCGAACGGATCTGTCCGAATGTGGCCGGAGCTGTGGGGAATAGACCGAATAGGGGCGGGTGCAGGGGGGCGCAAAGCTGGCCCGAAGAAGTCATGCGGTACCTGTGTACATGTACGTGCCCACATTGTAACGACCCGCTTTACCGGGCTTGGGGTACTCTGGAGGTGTTCACCGGGTTCCGAGCAAGACCAACGATGACGTAATTTCTGAAAAAATTCCTACCGTTGACGGGAAATATGCATAATATAGAGGGGTAATTAACAGGTATTAAAAACACCCCCAACATTTTTTAAAGAAAACTTTGGGGGCATAATTTTCTTCATTTAGCATAGAAACATAATCTTTATTTTATAGTTCCTTTTCATGTATCCTTTAAGTACAAAAAATTGGAGGACACACTAATGAAGCTTCAGTGAGATGTACGCAAGAGGATAGCAGGCTGAAGGATTCATCTACGCTGTTTCACATCTGACCAAAGCTTAATTCCATTATTTCAACGTAAAGTGTAGTGCTCTGACATATCATATCATATATTGATAATTACATTTGAAAAAATCATATTGCGCTATGAAAAATAGAACATATATATGCAGTTTTAAAGTGTCAATATTTTATTCTTTCTGCGGATTTAAAACCTTCTTAATTCCTTGATCCACAGTTCATATTTTCATATAGGCCTGTTCCCATATAGACATTAGGGTCATATATAGACATTAGGGTCATTCTTAACTTTTACGCACCATTATATTAATGAGATGATTTAGTGAAAACTACCACAGTAAATTTATTACCATATCTGCCATGATTCCAAAGCAGCAAAGCGTGCACGCCGAATAACAAAATAGAGGGAACCATAATTATAATTGAGTTAAATGATTTCTCATAATAAATATGGTACTCTAATGTTATTTGGTTATCTTTTAGTGTTGCATGCAACACCCTACACGATCCAAGAGAGTACGAACAAAATATCAGTCGGTATTAGTCAAGCTTTGTTGACTTACGACCATCTTTTTATCAACTGCATGGTTTGGTGTCCCTGTGCTCCATGTTGGTGTATACATTGTAACAATGCCATAATCCAAATCATCGATCAAAGTTAAGGTCATCATTAAATGAAAAAAATAATTACCGTTTTCCTTATTTATTTTTGTTAGTGGGGTTCATAATTTACAAGAAAAGATAGGAAAATTATGATTTTTATGACAATTGATAAGGCATTGAAATCACGAACACCTGGCTGTTGGACTAATATTATTATATAACATTACACACCTTTAAACCTTTTAGCTCTCAGTTGTCAAACCTATGGGAGTCGCAGTACTGATGAGTCGTTAACGCTAACTGTCGTACAACCAGAGACGGTTAAACCGTCCAGTGAAAGGCCTCATGATCTCCGTTTATCATCACACTATCGGAATATCGTTGTCAACGTCCTTTCCGAAAACAGCTTTTCAGCATACTTTCTGTATCTTTTTTAGCACCCTATCTTGTACACCCTGCTTTTATTTTCTTCATCCATTCTTACAAGTGTTTAGCCCTAATTGAGTTTTTTCAAACGATCGAAGTCACTTGAAATAACCACCGACCTGTGGCAAGTTTCTGACATATATCCTCGCGCGTGGTGTATATTTATGCACATCATATTGGTGAAATACAGGTGGTATTTAATGACAGCGGCGACAAGAGCGTCATCGTTGAGGGCCCCGTGTTACGAGGAAATATTCTAATTCCCAGTCAAATCCTGAGATTGAACCCATACTTCGCGTATCCTTACGATCGAAAGACAAACATCCTAACCACTCGGCCACAACCAGTTCCTTGACGGTATATCAGGTCACCTGACTAATTCCATGTATTAGTAAGCATTTAAAAGCTGATCCCTTAAGTATAGGCACGAACACTTACAGGTACACAAGAAAGATGTCATTAACATCTAAATCATCAGGCAAGCGAAATAATGAGGAATGCCTGCAAAGTAACAAACAATTAACGCTGGGTTTTGCTCCCTCACGTGGAAGAGCTGAAAATCATTGTCTAATGACTGGAGCTTTACTTTATTCTTCAGAGGTAGCGGATTTTATACCGAGCAATGGTGTCTACGTTTTGTCATGAAATCGTCTTGGTTATCACCGTTTCATCACATTACGAGAGACGATACTTTACCTGTATGTGCATGTATACAGGTGTGTATGGGTAAAGCATCGGGATAATCCGCAGATTATCCATTTGGTGAACACGTGGCCGCGCATTAATTAATTCTGACGGTAATAAATCCACGCGGAGAATCTACTTAGCAGCGAATCTACTTAGTCTAAGTCTGACACACGTTCCTAGTTAATCCGGGGATAATCCAGCAGCCATCTTGCATATTAATTCCTTTCATTCGCTTGTCAACGTGTGTTTTCGACCATGAAACTATGTCTGTTATGTTCTCTGTGTATTTCATGCGAACTTAATGTCTCAAATTTACGAGAAAGAAAAAAAAATATTCATCCACATCTTTTGTCAAATCCTTCACGGTTCAATGGTGTAATATTTTATATCAAAGAGCTTTTCTGTGAAATAAGTTTGAATACTTTGGGGCATAAAAAATATCATATACCCATAATACCAAGATGGAATCACAGCATTCAACTGGAAACTGATACAGTGGGAGATCCCGGAGGCTGTACAAATCGGTCTAGCAGTGAAAAAAAAAAAGAAGCGTTCTTTGTTGTAGCGTTGCAATGGTTGTGTACTGCCTAAGTGTTTCGAGCACATATACACCGACAATTGATACGTATGAGGAGGAAAGAACAAATAAAGAGTACACAGCTTTGAAACGCTGTGTTGAAAAGTTTTTCATTCTCTCAGATTGCTTAAAAACCTGATATTCAATTATCTAAGCCTATAAAACACCGTGATAATTTTTTTATTTGTTTGTTTGGCGATTTTAATTCTGATCAGGCCTGCTTTAACATCTATTCTGCTAGTGCAAGACATGTCCTATCGCCGATTGTATATGATTACGAGTTTTATTTGGCATTCTGCTTTAGGTGAAGAGAAAGATAAGAAAAATTCCCTGATATAGAGTGTAAACAATGATATTTTTGCTTTTGTTAATCGTTAGCAAGAACCATATAATATACGGCAAATAATAATGGTACAATCGTCGCTTGGTAGAAACAAAATAAATATGACGTGTAAATCTTGCGCCTAAAGAAAGGCGTTCATATATGTAAAGTTATCAAAGGTGGGTGCAGTTAGCACCAATTCGTCGTTGTGAGTTCAAGTCCATCTCGTGCTAGCTTCCGGTCGGGCCGTATGTGAGAAGGTTTGCCAGCAACTTGTGGATGGCCATGTGTTTCCTTCGGGCTTAGTTCGGTTTCTTCCCACCATAACGCTGGCCGCCGTCGTATAAGTGAAATATTTTTGAGGTGAACACAAATCAAATAAATAAATAAATAAATAAAACGCGCTTGTCCTTTACGCGATGGATGAAACACTGTTGCCGGTGACTCGCTAAGCCATGGCCTAAACTCGTCCAGATAGGCGTCAGTGTGTTACATTTAAATGAATGCCAGCCATGTCATTGTTCCACACAGTGACACGAAGAATTCATATCCTCCAACACGACGCTTGTGATTTTTCCACACATGCTCGTAATATCCACCTGAAACGATGTCCCAAAATAGCAAAAAATGAACAGGAACTGTAGCCTGTTTCTTTAAATATCTGTTGCCTATATTCAGCTATTTGTAAAACAAATCATACTCGCTATCAAAATTGCCACTGTTCTGTTTTTTTTAAAATTATGGCGTCACCTTAGGCAATGCAGTTTAGTTTTATGGATTAGAAAAAGTGATCTAACTTCGTTTTCTGTGCAATAATATGGAATTGCAACATATCCATGTGTACAGATTGTGTTGTTAAGCGCCCTTGACTGAAAGCAATTTTAGCAGCGAGTATGACTAATGTTACAGATAGTTGAATATAGGCGACTGACTGAAAGGAACAGACTGTCATGATTTCTGTTGGTTACGTTTAGCAGGTCTGCCTCTGTTCAGGATGAAGAAAACGTAATAATTACATGAAGATTGGATGAAAGAATGCAAAAAATTAGTTGTAAATGTGGTCTTCAATTTTTTGACGATCTTTCTTTAAAAAGAGAAAGACACTTTTTGTTGGTAAATAGAGTCTTTGTGTGATAACGTTATAACCGAAGATGTCGCACATGTTTAATAAATATATCTGCACTAGAATTTGGTCTTTTTAGCAAAAAATTTGTTCAACTTGGATTTTAATCATATTTACATTTTTAATATATTCATAAATATTATCATAATTCAGATTCAATGCATATGGTTTGATATAAACATCAAACATACATTCAAATACATTTCTGGTGCATCAAATCCGTATTTAGAACATCATTATGCAATGACGATAAATACCATTAGGTGATTCCAAAAGTGCACCATGCAAAAATATTTTCAAATAGCCTTTTTTCTGAAAATAAAACCCTGACTGAGGTAAATTGACAAGAGTCGGTATTTCACCGATTACGTGTGACCATTTATCAGCTTTCACACTGTCGTCACCGCTCTGGTTTTACTCTCTGTGCTGTACGTCTATCACACTGTTGTCACCGCTCTGGTTTTACTCTCTGTGCTGTACGTCTATCACACTGTCGTCGCGGCTCTGGTTTTACTCCCTATGCTGTATGGACCATTAACTATCCATAAACAGTTCGTATCGTCCTTTTCGTCTCTCCCTTCTGAGTGAATTCACACACTGCTATCCATGTGAACAACGTTCTGCATTCAGAGATTCCCCTTATATAAACTACATATTCGGAACTGATAAACATAGACTCACTAACAATTAAACATTTTTTGCTTGTTTAGATTAGTACGAGTAAATATTAATCGCGTTACCAACCTACAATTTTTAAATCGGTGACTAAAATTTTCTATAATTTTAACCAGGCGTTGGTCGCTTGGTTATAATAATTTATTCGCCTGTTAGTCTTTCAGCAGGTCTATATGAATTCGAATTGGAGTTTAAGAAATTAAAGGGAAAAGATTTTTTCCTTCGTGCATCCATAATATAGACAGTGGTTGTGTTAATGAAAAACCCTTGCATATGGCGATAACATCAGTCGCACAATCAATCAGTATGTCGCTAGAATGGAGATCTTCGGAAGTCATTTGGTAGGGTAGCCCTATTACAGTTTATGCGGCCAACGGTTTTAACGCCTTCTCAACGAAGAAGAAATAGCAATACTTAACTAGTCTTGTACATGCTAGAACAGGTAACTATTCAGCCGTCAAAACTTATCTTCACAAGTTGCCTTATCCCCCAGATTACATACTGACATTACTAGAGATTATCGTAAGTTGAAGCAAGGCCTCTCAATCTAAATCACTCCACATATTTCAGTGTTAATCACCGTAACGCAGTTATGTAATATTACAATTACAACTAAACCAGTGGTACCATTTCCAAACGACAATATTAAATCTTTGACACTTAGATATATAAGACAAGCATCATTCGTGAGAGGATTTGCATTTTCTTTTATGAAAAGAAATAAGCCCAAACATCTTGACGACAGAGCTTCCCCATGGCAGCCTACACCGAGTGCTAAGACTGGAGGGTATATAAAAGAGCGAGCAGTAGAAGCACAATCAAATTCACTGACGGAACAGCCCAATCTGATCAGCTCACAACCATGAAGTGTATTTGTGTTCTCCTCGCCCTGACCGCCTCGGTCGTCCTGGCCCAAGAGGGCACGCCTTTGGACGAGGACAAACGACGCTTTGTCCTGCCCAGCGAGGCCCAACCCAAGAGTACCCGGTGCGAGGGTTACGACTACTTCCTACAGGATCCTCGCCCCAATGGCACCAGGTTCATCGACCGAAAGTACTTCAAGCAAGGCGAAACCACGCAAGTCTGTCCCGATGGTGTCCTCTTCTCTATCGCCGCCGACCTGTGTATCTGCAGCACTCATGTGCGATCCTCATTCTTGTGTAAGTCTCACATATTTGACACTTACGAACAGGGCCCTTCAAGTCAATCACTTTGTTATCTCTACATTGGCCATAATTCTTTATAGTTTACCCACATTCTAGTTTAAAGTTTCAGAATATTGCTACACAGATGCCTAAAAAGACCCCTCGTATTAATAGTACGGGAAAATAAGGTCTAACGAGGTATACAAACACTGATATACGTTGGTTTCCTTTCTCTCGCACACAGTCAACAGAGACCGATGTGTCACCATCACTGGCAGCGCTCAGAACGACAAGTTCTTCAGCCTGGCACAAAGAGGAGAGGCCTCCAGAGACGTGTACGTTGGCGGATATGCCGACTTGGTGAGGACGTCCGACAACTGTTACGGTTCCAACAGCTCAGTCTATCGCTCTCTCAACTATATGAGTGCCAACTCCCTCTCAAGGAGAGACTTCGAAATGACCATCGGCTTTAACATCCCTGCTGGTGTCAACATCGGTCGTGAGTTCCAAATCTTTGGCACCTCTCCCTGCACTGGGGATAACCGAGCAGGGTCATTTGTCATCAACTACGTGACGGCTGGCTTCAACGCCCGTCCTCAGCTCACAGCAAATTTTCTGGTTCGTGACAAATTGGCTTCTCTTGGTGCCCAGGAAACCTCTGCCAGCATCACGTGCACAGTGCCTGCAAGCGTCAACCACCCATCTGGAAACCCACAGCTCAACTACTTTTGGGTGAGTAAACCTATACTCTATATTACTAACACAAAACCCTGCGTATGGTTCAGAACTTCAGCAACCTTATTCTCTTCGGCCACATCCTGGCATCATGTTTATCTTGTCTTTATCCAGTAAATCCAATCTCTTCATGTCACATACCCAGTCTTGTTTAAGCAAAAATGTGATCTGAGTTTTTGCTGAAGTCCGTCTTCGTATATCAGACACACAATCTCATTGTGTCCCAATCTTGTCTCTCTCTGTTTGCAGGACCCTCAAGACCCTACGAATAAGGTACAGGTCACAGTGGACATGAACGACTTCGGCACACTGAAGATGGCCCTCTACAATAATCAGATGGACAGTCTCGTCGTATCCAATGGTGGTTTCTGTCAGAACAACGTCGTCAACTTCCCCCTGGGTCGTCGCGGAGGTGGGGCCATGATTGCTGAGAGGAATTGCCCGTCCTTCTTTGGCAAAGCACCCGGAGCGGACTTCATGTGTGTCTTTGACGTCACCATCAAGAGAGACTGCATAGAACAGATAGACTTCTAAAGGAATACTTATAAGAGAAGAAACATAGCCTTTAAGTCAAAATAGTATTTAAAGGAAACTTTTAATGAAACTGTCAACAAGATCAAGGAAGAAAGACTTAACTTAACGTCAGTAGATGTACCTTAATGGTAGCAGAAATAGCTATATGTTACATTTACTATTTCATTTGAAAAGAATCTGATGTACAGCAGTGTTACTGATAAGATGGGCTGCTGTCATAATGAATTTGGTGCAGTACATCCAATGTCAGGTGTCTAGTAATTGTGATTTTTTTCCTGTTCGCACGCTGTATAAACATGTTTGGTACCATGTCCATATGTTTTAAAGTTTATGCTAACATGTTCAAATTCATTTAATTTGTAGTATGATAGTTTACTAGATGTCGACTACTTAACACAACAGTATTCCAATTACCAACCGAGAAAGGATTTTGCACCTTGTAGTTTTTGGAACGCCTACAGCATACGTGGTAATGTTGCCTTTGAGCAAATGGAAAATGTCCTAGAGTTCTTTTCCTCATTGATTTAAGACTCTTTTGAATTTATAATTGTGTTCATATCTGTGTTAATTGACGTTATTTGTTATATTCCACCCATGTATAAAGTTTAAAAGAACTATTATTTGTAATTTGTTCTTTGGGTTGCCTTTCTGTGAAGGTTAGTGCAGATATTCTGCTTGGTATCGTTGGTTTCGTACAGATTGTTTTTTTTTTTTTTTTTTTTTTTTTTTTGATTAGTTGTTTATCACCATCGTGCAGAATTTTTCACTTTTATTATGACGGTCAGTTTTTATGGATGGAGGAAACCGCGGTGCCCCGGGGGTAAACCACCAAGGGAACCACCGCTAAATTACTGATTGCTGACAAACTATCACATGTGTGAATCTATGCGTCGAAAGAAACAGTCGGCAACCAGTATGGACACCTCGGGTTAATAATCGCCGGGCTTCCCCAAAATGACGTTTAACACAACCATCAAAATACAAAAAAGTATATACCCGTAGTATATATATAACAATATTAGGACAGAATCATGCAAAGAGAAGAAATTAACAGTTTTCAGTGATGTTGGAAAGGTGCAAGATATCTTCTAGGGGAATGAGTGAAATCAGTATTCAAATCAGATATCATGTCAGTACATGTATATAAGTTGTCGAAAATAAAATATATATATCTCAGTTGCGCTTTGATTGCAACTGTTCTAATTCAACACGATGTATATACAGCCCTAATCCCGGGTTCAGCGGAATTAGATACAGTCATGAAGCAGGGTGCATTTCGTAGAAGACAATGAAGGGTCTTCAACTAACGTAAATCGCGAAAACTGCCTCATTAGCGTAATCAACCAGATATTGTCACCAGTTAAATGCCCATGAACATTGGGAGTGGGGTAATCTAAAAATTTCCGGGGTGAGGTTGCGACCTCCATGGCCGAAGTCATTAACGTGTCAGCGCGGCTTATGAAATGGCCCTGGAGGCCAATGCGGTCGTTGTGTGTTCATGTCCAGCTCGTGTTGGCTTCCTCTCTGGTCGTATGTAGATAGGTATGCAGCAACCTGCGGATGGTCGTGGGTTTTCCCAAGGGTCTTCCCGGTTTCCTCACACAATAATACTGCCCGCCTTCGTATAAGTGAAATATTTTTGAGTACGTCGTAAAACACAAATCAAATAAATATAAAATGAAAATTCTCGGCTATAGGACGTTGCATACTTTAGGTATGGGTATGTTTTTTCTGTTCTATGGCTGGTGGTTGATTGGCCATTTTACTGTTGTTAATCCCACTGAGATCTCCTTGTGATACAGCCGCTTAGTTTCTGTTTAATGTTCATGTACGTTATTGTGGTGGAATGAGATTCTTATGAATGGCCACCTTTGCCACATTTTTTTAAAGCTAGAGCAGTTTCCACTAAAAGATAAGGATGTCTGGAAACTTTCCTAAACGTAGGTTATCAATGGCTTTTGTTTTTCCGTTGATTTCACGCTTGCTTGTTATGTTACCTCGTGCAAGGACACATCAAGTCACAGTTAAAAATGACACATTTCTAACGCTTTTGATGTTGAGAGCAAACTTACTATATTGGAGTTTACTTCTACTCTACCTGATTCAACGTCAGATCAAGGATTTGGTCAAGCCGAGGCAGGCATGTCGTAGGCAAACTTTACCAAAGATCTTGTTGAGGAGTCTACAGCTACACCCATGGTGTTTTGAATTGTAAATACTTTTGCAACATTCTGTGAGGTATCACCAATTAAATCTAGAATTCAATGTAATTAACCTTGGAACTGGAAAAGCTCTTTGAATACACAAATTTTCTCACAACTGGATTTAAGCTTATTCATATTGTGAGACTGACAGCTGTTTTGGATTACAACAAAACTGCTAGTCTTCACGTTTGAGTATCTCATTATATAAGTTGCATAGTTTCGATTATAATTGTGCGTTTATTTCCATTTAAATACTCCATGGAATTGAAGCCAATAACCAACTGAGTCTATTGGCCCACGTAGTTGTGGGGAGGTCGACCAGTAACCTGCGGATGATCGTGGTTTTCACCCGATTTCTGCCTGGTTTCTTCCCACCATAATGGTGACCGCCGTTGTATAAGTGAAATATTCTTGAGCAAGGCGTAGAACACCAATGAAATAAATAAATAAATAAATGAATAAATAAATAAATAACCTAAGTGTACTGTAAAGTTAAGATAGTGATTACAGTGATACCGTGATTAAGTGATAAGTGTCACAAAATACTTAACAACAACAAGAAAGGATTAATGAATTCTAGCGGTTCACTGCACATGATTAAAGCAAACTTGCCTCGAAGCATGCACATATTAAAATGCTTCTCGGTATCATTAACAAGAAAAACACCATCTCGAACAAGAAGAACGACACCGCCATCTTCTCACAGAGCTAAAAGAAATCCCACGTTTTTGCAGTTCTATAAAACATTCCATTCTCTTGTTATATCGGATAAAACAATTTCCAAATGTTCTCTTCTCTTCACACCATACATCCACTGGGGGCCTCCCTGGCTCAGTGGTTTAGCGCGTAATGACTCAGAAGCCTCTCACCGATGCGGTCGCTGTGAGCTCAAGTTCGGCGTAAAACATCAATCAAATAAAGAAATAAATATACACCCACTGAACGATCTTAGAACTCTGCTGGTGGACTAAGAATCACCGAAGCCTGATCCCTTTGCATTGTTTTAATACTATTGTATGTTAAATGTGATGACATCACACCGTTTTGACTAATTCTACACCAATGACATCTAACAAATTGCAATTTACATCTCTGCATATTTTTAATCCTAATTTTGCCTTAGCTGCGGTGCTAGGGGGGGCGCGTAATTTGCTACTATTAATGGATTTACATGAACAGTTAGAATAAAAACCCTAACTGAGGTAAATTGAAAAGAGGCCGTATTTCACAGGAAACGTGTCACATTTGCCAGCTATCACACTGTCGTCACAGCTCTGTTTTTTCTCTCTTTGCTGTACGTCTTAAAAATTATACCACTTTTTGGATTCCCCTAAAAAGTGACTCAACAAAGTGAGTTCAGCTGGAGCAATGACCAATAACAATAAATTCTGCTAGACCACAACTTCTTCACACTAACATGACTAACTCTTACATAATGTGAGGTTAAAAACTAGAAAATATGACATAAAAGCTCACCTTATGGAAGACCTGTGATCACTCGCCCTCAGCTTGTTCTGTCCTAAGATGAAATTTAGGCGAGTGATTTGTTCAATCGCCATAACATAGGTCCTTTATGAGAGTGGAAACCGTCAGCTATTTTCGCATGCGGGTATGTTCATAACTGACTCTTGATTTTAGTGGAAAGTTACAACCGTATGAAACAGAGTTTAATTCAGTTAGCGTTGTGTGAAACAGGCTCTGAAAAAGACATATAAAGCGTGATGAGGTTGGATAATACTATTACATTGCAAATGAAGTGTGCATGCTTTTAAGCTACGTTGAAATCTGAATTTTATAACATTTGTACTGTTCGACTAAAATCGATTGGTAGTTGAAGCGTTTCGATTTTGAATAATTCTGCGAGTTAGTATGATGTAAAAGACGGAAAAAAACAAAATGTTTATTGATATCTTTATATGCTGTACATGACAAACCAATGATAGCACTAGGCTCAGGCATTGGAAGGCGAATTGCATTCCACTGAAAAAGTAAAATACAAAAGGTCATATAATATAACATAAACAGATGGAAGCTCGCTTAGGAATGTATAGGCATATGTATATATATGCTTGGAGTTTTACGTCGTCGCTTAGAAATGTATAGGCATATGAACATATGCTTGGAGTTTTACGTCGTCGCTTAGGAATGTAAAATAGAAGTACTCCAGAAATGACAAAAGTATCATTGAGCCGTATGTATGCTTGGAGTCAGAAGTATGCTCTCGTCAGAAGGAGAAAGGGATTTGTTAAGCTTGTAGCATATAAATGAATGGAAGCTCTGTGGACAAGCTTTGCACATGTCCGTGACATGGGAAAATTGATTGATGGATACAATCACATAATATGCCAGTGGGTAGCTATTTGTTATGCCTCATTTTCATCGGAATTAAATGTTAACTACATGGCGACATGAGTTATTTCATGCCATAGTGACTTCAAAGGGAGCAGGTTTTTTGATAAGTGAATGCTGTTTTGATCATAGCTGTAAACAACCGTCAATGCGTCTGTTCCCTATGTTATTATCATAAATCATCTTTGTACGGAAATTGTCTACTAGTATTTGAAAATAAAAATGTTATTATTATTTAATAATTGTCAGCACTTTCTCATTACTTTTTACTGAGTTAACGACACACAAATGTGGCAAGGGGCGTGGTCACTGTTAGATCTGAACCATTTCCACGAACACACAGAATAAACGACTCCAGATGACTACCTTATGATACCATTCAGCAGCACTGCGACCTCAGTTGTGACAGTTTTGTAACACGTACACGTGACCTACATGTAGGCGCGGACGTTTTATCACAGCTGACTCCTGCTCACTGACAAGAGGCCGGCATTCACCGCTTACGTCTGACCATTTGCCAACTATCATACTATTGTCACTGGAATTAATCTATGTGCTGTATTCATTTTATTTCGCATTTCCGCATAAACCAGGATTTTCTGTTGGTTGACAAAGCATCTCTGAGGCCTAGTCCCGGGATAACGAAAAAAGATTTAAGTCAAAATTTCAAATCACTTTAAATTGTTATTTTTTGCGTAACAAGGTCCAAATTTTGCTTGACGACGTAAATTCTGGGCAAGTTATTGCAAAACAAATTTCAGCTAAAATTACGGAAAGGAACATTCAAAGTTTAATGATTGAAATTTTGACTTACGTCTAAGACGGCTTCGTGATCGTGGGACCAGGTCCCTTTGTTTTCCCTATGCATGTTTACAATCACAATAAATTGAGTAATTCTAGGCAAGTGACGTCTAATAAATTGCAGTTAACATCAGTGCATTTTTTTTACCTAATTCTGCAGAAGTCATGAGGATAGGTGATGTGTAAGTTGCTACTTACTTTAAGTAGGACTCAAGTAATTGAACGATTAAATTAAGGCTTTGAGGTAAACAGGCAGAAGGCCGGATTTCACCAGTTGCGTGTCACGATTTGCTAACTATTATACCGTCGTCTTTGGTCTGGTTTTACTGAAGTATTTCATATATGTGCATATGGTTCTATATTTTTCTGTAAACATTTATCTTGTTGGATTTCTTTCATTATTTTGAACTTAGCGTCGTATTTACAAAAGATCTCTCTTACCATGCAAGCCTCAGGTTGCTGCGTGGAGGGAACCCGAGTGCCCAGCCGAACAAACAAGCGGATTAGAGGGCCCCAGTACATACATGTATTATTCTTATTTAACACTCATGGGATTAATTTGAACCAATCATCTAGTTATTTTCATTATTTATTTGATCAGTGCTTAACGCCATATTCCAAGGAATTCTTTTCTTGTACTATGAGGGCCATTTTAATGGGTGGAGTAAAGTAGTGCGTAAACCACCGACTTCTGGCAAGTTACTGACGAACTTTCTAATATGCCACGTACAAATGTGCACACCATGTTGGTGGAAGAACAAGAGGTTTTCAGCGAACCTTTGGCTGTGAAAATGATAATGAGAGCTTCAGAGACCATTTATTGTCACTATGGCCCCGAAAAGGGCTTCAGAGCTTCAGAGACCATTTATTGTCACTATGGCCCCGAGAAGGGCCATAGCCATAAAATCCATATATTCAAGGCCAGGATTCACTTGTACAAAGGGGTTTTAACTACAATTAATTGTAGACCCTACAACCGAGTTTACAATTGATTGTAAAAATACGTTCTCGGCGGCCGTACGTGGTGAGGTTTGTCAGCAACCTGCGGGTGGTCGTGGGTTTCAACCGGATTACTCGGTCCATAATGCTGGCCGCCATCGTGTAAGGGAATTAAGAGAAAACACCAATCAAATAAATAAATAGATAAATAAATAAATTACGCCGCTTGCACAAAGGAATTGTAAGGCGATTGCAAAATTTTGAAGTTGCAATCGCGATCGTGGGCCAACTTTGACTCTTAGATAAAGGTGGCCTATGTAAATGGACTAAGCACCGATCATTTACTTTTCCTTCCTTCAGTTCTGAATCATTATGATTCAGGAGCTAACAACAATAACTTCTGAAAAAATGTTCCTATCATCTTTTTAGACAATTACATTGCACATCTTTGGAAATCGAGTCGAAAGGTTATTAATTCACAGTTTACCTCAGGCAAGTAAATATTTACAAAAATGGTCCACCAGGTGGTAATTTCTGATCGTTACATCTATGGTAGCTTAAAATCCCTTCATGCAAGAGTGTGTCAACTGTAAGCTAAGGATATGATCGAGATCTTCATGATTTACAATCAACTTAGGCTCACGATCCCTTTGTACAAGCGCCCCATTGGATTGAACTGGTTCTTTGAGTGTCCTAGCAACTGAAAGATAAGCGCCTTTAACTACTTGCCCCCTGGAGTGAGATAGACAAGCTAAACCTAGGTGAACACTATCTTAAAAAAGATGACGTTTCTTTAAATTTTATAGAACTTTTTTGGAACACTAGACTTCAAACGGATTTGGTATGAGCGTTACAAAACATGTACATCTAACTACTAACTGCATCTCTAAGCTGATAGGTGTTAGGCTGCGCTAATGACTTCTAGGTGTGTTTTGCGGAAATCCATTTTGGTTAACGACTGATATATGAATGTCTGTCTTTAACACCTTGGTTTACACACGCGCATCAGTGTTGCACGAGCTTCGGCCATGGAAATGTATAGCACATTAGCACTAAAGCGCAAAAATGGACATTTCACTCCGAAGATCGATATACAGATCGCTTATTTTGTCAAAAAAACCCGGCTAAATGCAACAGAAAGTATTTGATCGACGACATAGAGACACCATTCTCAATGAGCGCATGGAGACATTAAAAATACCAGAATCAGAAAACAGAGGAAGTTCAAAGTTTGTTTGCAAGTTATTTAATGAACTACATAAAGTTTGGGAAATAACAGACAGGTGAAAATATTACACTGGATGGCATGGATGTTATGTATTTACCGCACATGACTGACATTTTAAAATTGAAAACTGAGGTACACATGAAAAGCGGCAGTAGCGTAGGCAGTGGGGTAGGCAGTGGGGATGACGTCAAACACACATTAAGTCCGCTCCGAGTGCCTTGCCGCAGCTCTCATCAATCGTGGCTCCATTTCAAACATGTTAACATTGACTTTAAAACATATCGGGATGATTCCAAATAAGATATTTATGCAGCTTTTTTGTTAGAAACAAACGAATAGAACAAAAATTACCAATGCTAGACACCCGACACGGGGCGTACTGTACCAAATTCTTTATGGTAGCAGGCCATCTTATCAGTACTACTGCTGTACATCAGACATCTTACAAATAAAATCATACATGTGACATATAGCTATTTTGGTCGCCATAATGATACTGACCTTAAGTTAAAAACTTAAGTCATATATTGCTTAACTCCGTAGAAAAATTATGCTTATATTTTCATGGTTTAGAATGTTGTCATATATAGTGTTTTGTACAGTGCTTTAATTACATAATCTTTTCCTCAAAACACTTTCTTGTCCTTGGTAATAGATTCATTTAAAATTTCCTCTAAATAATAATTAAACCTATAGGTTATGTTTCTTCTCTTATAAGCATTCGTTTAGAAGTCTATCTGTTCTATGCAGTCTCTCTTGATGGTGACGTCAAAGACACACATGAAGTCCGCTCCGGGTGCTTTGCCAAAGAAGGACGGGCAGTTTCTCTCAGCAATCATGGCCCCACCTCCGCGACGACCCAGGGGGAAGTTGACGACGTTGTTCTGACAGAAACCACCATTGGATACGACGAGACTGTCCATCTGATTATTGTAGAGGGCCATCTTCAGTGTGCCGAAGTCGTTCATGTCCACTGTGACCTGTACCTTATTCGTAGGGTCTTGAGGGTCCTGCAAACAGGGGTGATATGATTGGAACACATTGAGATTGTGTGTCTGATATACGAAGACGGACCTTACCAAAGACTCAGATCACATTTTTCCTTAAACAAGACTGGGTATGCGACATGAAGAGATTGGATTTACTGGATAAAGACAAGATAAACATGATGCCAGGATGTGGCCGAAGAGAATAACGTTTCTGAAGTTCTGAACCATACGAAGAGTTTTGTGTTAGTAATATAAAGTATAGGTTTACTCACCCAAAAGTAGTTGAGCTGTGGGTTTCCAGATGGGTGGTTGACGCTTGCAGGCACTGTGCACGTGATGCTGGCAGAGGTTTCCTGGGCGCCAAGAGAAGCCAATTTGTCACGAACCAGAAAATTTGCTGTGAGCTGAGGACGGGCGTTGAAGCCAGCCGTCACGTAGTTGATGACAAATGACCCTGCTCGGTTATCCCCAGTGCAGGGAGAGGTGCCAAAGATTTGGAACTCACGACCAATGTTGACACCAGCAGGGATGTTAAAGCCGATGGTCATTTCGAAGTCTCTCCTTGAGAGGGAGTTGGCACTCATGTAGTTGAGAGAGCGATAGACTGAGCTGTTGGAACCGTAACAGTTGTCGGACGTCCTCACCAAGTCGGCATATCCGCCCACGTACACGTCTCTGGAGGCCTCTCCTCTTTGTGCCAGGCTGAAGAACTTGTCGTTCTGAGCGCTGCCTGTGATGGTGACACATCGGTCTCTGTTGACTGTGTGCAAGAGAAAGGAAATGAACAGATATAGATCTTCGTAAAAAAAGGGTAACTGTTTCGGAATTCGGAAGCTTTAACCAGAATGTAATTATGGCCAAAGCAAAAATAAAAAAACGATTGACCTCAAGGGCCCTGTTCATAACTGTCAAGTACCGGTATGTGAGACTTACACAAGAATGAGGATCGCACGTGAGTGCTGCAGATACACAGGTCGGCGGCGATCGAGAAGAGGACACCATCGGGACAGACTTGCGTGGTTTCGCCTTGCTTGAAGTACTTTCGGTCGATGAACCTGGTGCCATTGGGGCGAGGATCCTGTACGAAGTAGTCGTAACCCTCGCACCGGGCACTCTTGGGTTGGGCCTCGCTGGGCAGGACAAAGCGTCGTTTGTCCTCGTCCAAAGGCGTGCCCTCTTGGGCCAGGACGACCGAGGCGGTCAGGGCGAGGAGAACACAAATACACTTCATGGTTGTGAGCTGATCAGATTGGGCTGTTCCATCAGTGAATTTGATTGTACTTGAACTGTTGGCTCCTTTATACACCCCTCATTCTAATATTGCCCACGGGCTGCTATGGGAGACTTCAAATGCAGACCAAGGCGTACATGTCGTCAAGGCCTGGAAACAAAGGTCTGTGTGTTATTTTTTATAAAAGATTGTATATTTCGCTTTGACGAATGTGTCCGTCTTAGTTACCTTAGTCTCTATAGTTTATCCCTAAACGCTTACATGCGTTATTAATGCAATATTACGCAATGGGGTGTAACACTTTTCTTTTACAAAGTCTCCCTTTGGTAATATAGGGATTTGCTAGGTACGAACAGAACCAAATTTTCCTTTAATAATCTCAGATAAAGTGAACGCATAATCTTATGAGGATAATTTCTGCCTAAGATTACAGTCTGAATTACGTCACTATCAGCTGTTCTGACTTAACGGTCTATCTCCACCATTGCCTTGTAGCATTTTAAGTCGGAGAAGCCGGCCAACCGTTTCATAAAATACATAAACCGTGCTTTGTTTTGTTGTACAGATTAGGTTTATGGCGTTCAGAAGTGAAAAGTTGAGCTGTTGTTGTCGTTGTTGTTAGGAAAAAGCATGTTTAAGCGAACAGCCGAAATGGTGCGGTACCCCGTGGTTTGGGCATCAAGTCGCACGTATATTTATATAGCGCTATGTAAAACTTAACAAAAGAGCAAAATTACGGTGTCCTAAGCTATGAGCCTGATTCACTGCCTAGTCGAAACATGTCTGAGAGTTTTAAGTTTTACGATTCCTCACTTGACACTCAGCACCAGATGATAGAACGAACAATAATTAATCGGCTGGTTTCAGCATAAATAGCTTTCGGTATAAGTTTTCAGTGAGGCAGCATCATCAGCAAGTCCGCGTTATAGGATGATTCAGTAAAACATCGTTATACGAATACGAAATTTATTGTTTTACTGCTGAGAGTTGCGGTAGAAAGCTTTTCGAGTAAGTTTTACATTAATTACTTTTGTTTTCCCAATAATTCACGAGATGTTACTTGGGTATAACGATTCTTGAACTTTTGTAAGTTTAAGTCTCATCGTATTTATGCTTTGGTTAAGAGGAATAAGAAGAGTTGGTATTAATAGCAAAGAACACATTCCAATAGGGCAGAAAAAGAAATCATATCACTGATGTTAATTTAAAAAGTTCAAGTTAATGCTGGGACAATCTGAAGGATATATTTATAACATGCACAAGCGCTTCACTAATATACATCACGTTTAAGACTGATACAATAATGTCGTCAATGCAACACATACATGTACATGTGAGGGCGACTTCAAAGTGCATGTGGTGGACTATCATAGGCAGAGGATCAAATCCAAATACTATCTGACTAGGCCCAGAAAGCTGGGGCCATATGTAGCATCTGAATTTTGTTCTCGAAGACCCTCGGCTACTTACAAGAGGCATTAATTAACCACCTTGCAATAAAAATAACAATTAATTAACCTTATTACGATAAGTTCTATATTGACTTGCGATATAAGAACCGTTTGGTTGGGGGATTCTATCAATTTTTGTTCATATAAATTAAATCGACTTTAAAGGCTCATTAGTTACTGTAAGTCTGATATGTAAAAATGCACTTGTAGAAGCACATAAAGACCTCAGAATTGTACTCCTGTCAACACCTACGTTTCTTCTGATAAGGCATTAATCAAACTTCACAAAAGGGGGCATGAATCAATCAGAGTCAAAACAAAATGTATCACCTGTAAAATGCTAAACTTTGGATGAATTGCAGTATCCATCGTTTCATGATGCGACGTGTCTTTGGTTGACATGTAAAAAAAAAAAAAAGAGGATAGGAACTGTCAAATATTTCATTAAAAATTTTGTTAAATACATGTAAATACGTCTGTGGTGGACGATTTATTTAAGAAATTAGCACAATTCGTCGCAGATATTGCTTCTATCACATTACAATTATAAGTTGTTGTCATATTTTCAGCTGTAATTGTTTGTAGGGGAAGATTTAATTTTCCTTGTATTTGATGTATGGAAGACAGGCAATTAGTGGCTGATGTCAGTGTGTTTGACAATACGTGAGAGACAGAGATTCCATGTCATCTGATCTAAATGCTCCCATGATGCGACATTGTTTGATGTCTTAAACAGAACAACATAGAAATCTCATTAATAACATACTGTACATTTCGTATATTTGGATATTTTCCGGAGGTCGTGAAAGAAATCGCTGTCGAACAGTTGAATGCTTTTGCTGTGAGGCCGATAAGTAATACCAATATCATAATTTCTATATATGATTTTTAGGGAATGGAAAAAATGTGTAGCCGTGGAACTCATGCAGACATGAGTGAATGTACGATTTATGTTATGTAACATGCCTACCTGGCACAGTAATTTCACCGAAGAGTTTATTAAGACTGTGGGCATCTGTATAAAAAACTGAAAACAGATTGCGTGACATGCTGTCAAATAAGTTGATATTGTAAAGTGCCATCTAGAATGCCGTCGGATTGGATCCATCAAAATGTCTCGTCAGTGTTTGATTCAGTGCTCAGTGGCATCATTTTTTTTTTTTTACTTTGGAATTTCGGACGTCCATTATTAAAATATTGAATGACATTTTCCCCCCAAGATATTTACGGTACGGTAATAATATCAGTTGGGTGGATGGACTGATATTGAGGTATGGAGAGTAAAGCATCCTTGTTCTTGCCGATTTTATGCTTTGTCATAGTACATACGAAAAGGATATTGTGTACATCTGATATGTTGTCCTTTACTGATCTATGTATGTACTTAAAACGTCTTTGATAGAGAACAAACAGTGAAATAGACAAAAGATGTGTACAAGCTTAATTTGTATTGCATGTGACACGTTGGACTTAGTCGACAAAACAGCGGACCGAATTGTGTTGATTGTATTATGTCGCGAAAGATTAATTTATTTTATTTTTATTTATTTACTTATTTATTTATTTCATTTGTGTTTTACGCTGTACTCAAGAATATTTCACTTGTAAGTCGGCAGCTGGTTTGGAAGGAAACTCACGGCCATACGCTGGATGGTGACAGATCTATCACGAAAGAAGAATGTTTATTCCGCTTGCATTTGTCATCCAAATTAGGCTCTTAAAGGCATGCACCAAATCCATAAAACTTTGACAACTGATTCTGTGTTGCTGCACATGTTATACTACAGTCTCAGCCAAGATGGAGACATCATTAGCCTCATTTATTTTGTTTTTGACCTCAAAAAGACATCGTTAAAACTGGACTATAGGACATGTAGTAAAAGGGTTTTTTTTTTAAAATCATCATGCCATACGTGTTTAGGAACAGTTGTAAGTTACGGGTAAACTGTGGTTTCATCTTTTCATATGCAGTTTTCGCATAGTTTAGGGTATACGTTCACACTTGCGGCAATTTGCAGCGAGGTGCGTCTTAACTCACCACGCATTAAGTCAGTCAAATGTTCATATTTCAGGCGCGACACGACGCGGCTCTTACGGTATAGCGCGGTAAAATTGCTGGCCGCGTCGGGACTCGCTCACTGTCATTCTGTATCGAGCGACGTGCCTTCTTCGATGTCGACCCATATATTGCCATATAGGTTTATGGCATACAGACTGAGCCTACACGTCCGTTAATTGTTAAACACCGATGCGGGATTTATTAAGTCTCTCACTTTCATCAGATAAATATTTTAGAGTATACGGCGTTATACGTTAAAGCACCTCAATCTCCATATCTCTTAGGCTTGAATTAAAACACCTTCTAAAGGTGATCACAGACTGACTTTTCCCTTCATGGTGAAGTTTAAAACATTTTCCTCACCAAGCACCTCGATGATTAAGTGGGTTGCTTATCATCAATGTAAAAAAGAAAGTTTAAAGTACAAAAAACTCACATACAGGGATATAAAACAACACGGCTACATGGAATACTGTAAGGTCTCAGGAAACGTAGCAACTCTGCTCTTCAGCAACTCGAACCTTTCTTGCCGACTATTTCACAAAATGGCGGATTTTTTCACGCCGATTGAGTAAGTTGCATGATTAAATCCCCATGTCACTATTAAAAGAAAACACTGAAGACAGACCTAAGATTGAAAGCCTTTGATTCTATATACATATACACATATAATTTACACATTAACTTCATCGAAGGATGTACAAACATGTACACTTGGGCTTCAATGAGATATAACACAAGACAACTGATCTTAATTATGAAATTAGTCAAATTACTACCACGAAATATTCCAGCAGTCGCATGTATATGCAACTTCCTTACAGCTATTTAATGTAAATGTAAATCCAACTTTCAGCCATAAGCTTCTTACTACTGTCAACATTTAGTATTATTCTTCTTGGACCAATCGAAACATAACAATGTTTTCCTAAAATGGATATTTTAAACTCTACTGTGTATAGTATACTGTATCAGTAGTTAATTGCTGTGTAAATATTTTGCACAATTTCTCTATGCATAAAAGAAAGTCTTTCCAATTTAAATTTTTCATAAATAAATAAAATGTTCAAATCGCATTTTTAAATTTTGACTTAGTCAGGTCACAACTAGTTGTGTGGAATATGCCTTTGGTATTGTAAGCGTTATGTACATGCATCAACACATGTTCTCTTGAAACTGCTGGGGAACACACTGCTAAGCTTTAAAACCTAAAGCATTGTTAGCATCAGGTAAACATGTACGACCTGTCAGACATCAACATTCATTCATCAAGATTTACATGTACATGGAATTAATGAGATGACTTCTAAGAAAACTTTTCATACAATATATTTGTTCATACACATATCTTACATTATGACAAGTCATACTTCCAAGAAAAATTATCTTGGAGTGTTCCCCCCCCCCCAAGATTGAAAGCCAAGAACCTTTCCAACCTTCACATCATGGCATCATATTGCAGAATACATGTACATCTATTCATCATAAAAACATCGGCATGTGTTGTGAAGACAGTAGTGCCAATTAAGCTCCTACTTTCTGGAAAGTAATTAAAGAAGATCTGACAATTACGTGTAACAACCACGATGATATGTTGCCCAATTAAAAAGATTAACAACAGGACAGGACTGGCTTGCTCAGCTTGACAAACAATACCTGCCATTCCTACTGTATAAGAATACATAGTATTAGGTTTCATTTGCAATTAATGTCACAATCATAAGTAACTAATTTCATTAGAACTGAGCTTTTCAAGTTTTAGTATCTACTGGAAATCTGCTTTGTATGTTCAATCTCATTCTTGTACCATATCTTTGTGACAAAAGTGGGGCTGATCACCTAGTTCTGATAACGTAAAGCCTACACTTAATGGTGATCAACTCTGCTGGAGCACAGGTTTCAACTTGCTCAAAATGAGTCTCAATACTTTCAAAACACATACCTCGCAAGTTCATTTTATGAGCAAGCTCTGATTGCACCAAATCTGATTCACATATTCAATGCACCATTCAGCTCTGCTTTACGCTGAAGATATCGCATCAATTCAAATTTAACACACTGAAAATATACTTTCATAAATCGAGACACCTTTAGCAATTTGATTCATTTTATCTGTGTCCAGATAATAAACTCTAGCTAACCTCGCTCCATGACACTATATGGTTTGGTAGATATGGAAATAATAGCTGCTTGCACTTGACAAGCCACCATTAATGTTAGACCGAAAGCCAAAAGCTTTGTTGTGACGAAATATTTTGTGTTTTCGGCAATTATTATAACATCATCAACACGTCTTAATGATTTATTTACATAAATCATTAAGACGTGTTCATATATACAGAAAACAATGTTAACATATAAAAACACAAGCAGAATTTATTTATGAATTTAGATGTTCTGCATGCTACAGAATACGTAGGGAAAAAACTTACATATGTTTGATGACTAGAATATGGGAACAGGAAGTGAAACAGAAAGATGACATTTTTATTCAGACAACAATCCTTGATCATTCATACTGCTGGTCTGATATTTTATTAATGGAGGTTTTATGTATCCAATCCTGAACAATGGGCTTAAAGCCCCTGAGGAGTTTGTTTTGTTCAGCCAGTCTTACGCGTTTTATTCTAGTACGCAACTGTAGTCCTCTGTAAAAGATACCTACAAAGAAACCTTTTCTTCCTCACCAGTCACTATTCTATACCACTACATATACAGAAATGCATGCATTGATGTCTTTCTTAGAACTGTATGATCCTTTCAATATCGAGTCACAATGAAGCTATCAGTTTTCAGCCGAACATTACATCAGTATTATGTAAAATTGATCAGTGGGAGTACAGAGTTTCTACACCTGACAAAGCACCAGACACTGAAAAACAGATATCATATATCCTGTAGACAACATCATTGTACACAGGCACATCTGCATCAGAAAAAATCGCCCTATCATATGAAGAGTTCACGCACAAAAAAAAAGGATAAAATCCATTCATGCCAAGACATCAAACTAATTGCAGTCATGGACCTTTCTCCATAAATTTGCATTTGCTCTCCCAACTTTTTGATAGCTGACTTCCTTTTTTACACCTATCTTCATAGGCCCAGTCACATTCTTAAAAACAGGACATGCGTGTAAATAACCATAAGAGATATATAAAATTTAGTATGATGTGACAACATGTGTCAATAGCAGACTAAAAAATACTCTTCACATATACAGTTATCATCCAGGTACACGACCAGCTTATCAGCTCCATCCGCCTGTATCACGGCCTCTTGTATCTTTCCTATCCCACAAGCCCTTCAGTTAACCATCCAGCAGATCAAGCTCCTTTATTTCTGGTTATCTTTCCAGTTGATCAGCATTTCCTGCATATGAATGGAATGTAAACTTTTACTGCTGGAGGGGACCTCCCAGGCCTCACTAACCTGCTGCAGGAATATTCCTGGCACCTTGCACTGTCTATAGCGATGCACATATACCAACCCTCCTTTAATTCTGCCACTTCTTCACCATCGGTTGCCTCGTGTGCTCAGTCGACTAGGCTCCTGACCCTCCACAGCCTGTGAGATCTCCTCCAGGAAACTGAGAACAACAAAGGGGCACGACTCATGTCAGCAAAATCATACATTCAAGTTATCCAGCAAAGACTGCTTTTTATGGTTTGCAAAGCATTTGTAATAACCCTGTACGGAAGATGAACTAACACTAGACTGATACAAGACATACTGTACATGTAAGTAAAATTCGCTGTAGACTTATAAAATTAGACTTTTTGTGAAGCCCTGAAAATGGCTAATCCATAGTTTTGTCTCCATATAGGATACGATATGTCTCTTCATATACAAAAAGGTTGAGGAATTAGGGTAATACTATTGGTTACTGTGTAGTGTTTTGTACACTTTGTAGTGGTTTTGTATTGGATGAGATGCCTGCCAAGTCAACACAACATGGACGAGTACAGTACCACTCCATAATGTAGAAAGCACTTCACAAAGACCTATTTACTACATACAAGTCACTCAAGCTGTCCAAGGACTTCCCGTACAAATGACAGTCAACGCCTGAAACACTGGAGCAAGATTTTTTGGTCCACTAACATCAATGTAGTTGAAAATGGATATACTAGTATCTTTACACGTACTTGTACATGTGATTAAAAGCAAGTCAGTATGCCAGCTTCTTTGCTTTATGGTCTTACCTTTTGAAGTTGTGTACATATGTTCCTCCCAGTACTATTCTAACTCCAGGTGTAGATCTGTTAAAATTGTGAACTGTCAGAGCCTCTTCATATGTCGTCCCACCTATGATGAATACCACTATGTCCTGTGGCCTGCACAAGTAAAGACAGACAGACAGCAACAACCTTACTGTACTGATATCAGCTTCGAAAACTTTAATCATGAATTCCAGTTCCTTGCTAGAAAAATTTGTTCAAAAGGCTTTTAATATGTCTTGGAAAACATGTACATGCATAAGCGAAATCCTCATAACTGTCTGAACATTATCATAAGGCCCTGTATACAAGTATAATATGATCATTTCATAACCAGAAACTGTGGGCAAACCACAAAACATCTTTCTACGGAACTCTCAGAATCAGGCGAAATAAGTACATGTAATTTAATGGTCATGGAGAAGGTTTAAGGTCACAGTAATTCACAACAATTTCTGATCAGACAGCAACTCACCATACATGAATGTGAATCTGTTGTGCTAAAGTAAATCTAACTCGCCCACGTGAGAGTATAAAGGTAAGTCAACTTGATGCAGACTCACCAGTAACTGTGTCTACCACCTGCCTGCTTTTTTTTCTGTGATAGATAAGGATTATCCCTTGCTATCTGATGTGGACTCACCTGTCTCTCAGCTGCCCCGTGCCCAGGTAAGGATAACTTGACTCCCTAAGCTTTCCCTTAATCAACTGATCCAGTACGGTGTGTAGTAAAGGTTTGTGCTGTGTGTACACATTCTCCACACCCTAAACAAAGGTGCACAAGAATGAGTTATACACTTGAGGGAACACTACCGCTGCAAGCTTCCAAGGTTTGGAGTAATATTAAAAGATGCAGTTTCCCTGCACCAAATACTAAAATCAACCGCTCATGGTCTTGGAGTCAACAACAGATCTTGGTTTTGTAGTCAACAACAAATCCTGGTATTGGAGTCAACAACAGATCATGGCCTTGGAGTCAACAACAGATCATGGTCTTGCAGTCAACAACAAATCATGGTATTGGAGTCAACAACAGATCATGGTAATGGAGTCAACAACAGATTGTGGTATTGGAGTCAACAACAGATCATAGTCTTGGGAGTCAACAACAGATTATGGTCTTGGGAGTCAACAACAGATTATGGTCTTGGGAGTCAACAACAGATCATGGTCTTGAAGTTAGTGTCTACGCCATACTCATAGAAGATGAATGCACTGAATAATTGTACAAGTGTTGTTGACTGCTTACCACAACCAAGATTACATGAACACTGGAGGCACAGGGTGAACTAAAACATTACCCGTCCAAGGTTAACATCACAATTCAAACAACAACTGAAGAAACAATCTTAAACATTCGACAATGACATACATATATTCCCACAATAAAGATTAAATGACAAACGTGAACAAAGTGATAAGAATTGGTAAATGTTCACCCCAAGTTCTCGTTGGAGACACACTGATAAGGAGTTTGTCCTACTGTCAATGGTATCAAATCACAAACTTAAAGTAAAAATTAGCAACCACAGGAAGAATATGGAGATGATCTAGAATACTGACGAAAATAACTGGCATTATGTGCATCTTTTACCTTTAAACCTTTGAGGAATCTCTTTGTCATGGCAACAGGATCCTGGTTTGATCCAAACAAATCACTGCCTCTAGCTTTCATACCTCCATAGTCCAGGAGAGCTCCAACCAGCTGAAAGAAAAGTAACTCTCAATGAAGAGGGAAAGTGTATGAGATGTCTGTACATACATTAATGAGCCATGAAAACAGGACAACTAAGCAAAGTTTCCTCTGGGACAAAGTAGACTCAAAATGCAGTAACAATCACACAAAAGACCACTAAAAATTGTCTAAGTAAATGACTAACTAGTCAAATATGAGAAAATGGTGGCCTTAAAATATATATATATTTATATGATGACAATCATGATTATTAGCATTAATTATGTTTACTGATGTTAAACATATTGATTTTATGAAGGAAAAAAAAAGGTTGGAGTCACTGGATCTAATAATATTTACTTATTAAATATAAACTTATTTATATTTATTTATTTACTTATTTGACCGGTGTTACAGCTTACTCAAGAATATTTTACTTATACAAGATCGGCCATCATTATGGTTGGAGGAAACCGGGCAGAGCCTGGGAGAAACTTATATTGTACGACCAGATTTGGCAGATTGCTGCCAGACCTTCCCAACTACGACCAGAGAGGAAGCTACCAACTCACAGCCAATCAGTGGATTTAGACTGATGCAGAATTCTTAGATCAGATTTCTTTCAGACACGGTTTTAATGTAACATCAATTTTCTTTTTGTTCTGGTTTTTTATCTTTTGAAGAGAGGGTGTTTAAGAAAATTGCAAACTGGCTTTTCTCATGTCAATGGATATTCCATCAACTGAATATGGACAACAAACCTTCCCTCAGTAAGAATTAGAAAGTTATAAAAGGAAACACTGAAACACCAAACAGAATACACTAATGACTCTAAGTCTACTGTAGGTGGCTTTAGTTACCTTTCTCTGTCTGTCTGTCACTCCTCTCCGGCCCAGGGCATCCACCAGTCCTGACACATCATTATTACTGTGTCTCTCATATCTCAGTGCATAAAGCATCACTAACCTCAACATGTCCACCGACGTAATTCGTTCATTGCTCAGCAAACTTTTGATTTTCTGAAATAAAATCCGTGAAATTCAATACACATACATATTTACAATTAGCACAGGCTTGACTATGTAGGCTAGTCTTCTTAATACAAAAATTCCAAGTCTTCTTTACAATTAAAGATGCTCATTTTACCAAGAGAACCCTCATTCATTCATTGGACTAAAGTGTTAGTCAGAACAGTCTAGCTTGTTGCAGCAGGCTTGAATCCTACTTTTTCCTCCGGAAGTGTTACGAAGTCAGCTCCCTGTGTAGGGAAAATAGATTCAGCTAAAATCACCTTATCCTATACAGGTATGTATACTGATATCAAAGCGAAAGAGTTTTGCACATCTTTAACCAATTGCCAAAATTTCAAGTCCTAACGATTAACAGACAACAGATATACATGCATGCCAAGAGAAAAAAAAGCCCATATGAAAATCGAAAAAGTAGATAACAAGACAAATTGCTTTTGAAAAATTATTTTGTACTTGTTTTAATTCATGACAGCATTGTGAAATTAGGTTTATTACCTGCTGAACAGTACAGAAAATTCTTTGGGCGTGAGTGAACTATTCTTATATAAAGTACAGCCTGAAGAACAACTATCAGGCCAGTACAATAAAATAAATCACAGTTTATAGATGAATTCTGCATGTACCTGCAAGCTGGCTGAGTGGTCTCCCTGACAGGCCAGTTCCTGCTCACACTCGGACACCTCCAGCAGACAGTGGGAGCCAACCAGTCGTGACAATTCCCCGACCACTGTCACATGTTTAGCCACTGTCCCAGACATCTTCTTAAACTGGGGATAGTTCTCTACAAAAGCCTGAAAAAAAAACACATTTGGAACATCACTGCATCCGTATTTTTGGTTTGTGTACATGCAGGAAAACTGTCTTAGTCCCATCTATAGAAACTTCACAAGAGCAAGATTGGAGTTCAATCTAGATGTAGAGTGTCATTACCTGCACACATGAACCTAGTGCATTGCATGACTTGTAATATCTGAAGTAACAACTCCACAGCCAACGTCACACTGGGAATGTTAAGCTGGGCATATGTCAACTAGCTATCCCAAGCAACTGGGTCCAACTCGACAAAGCAATCTAAGACTAACGGTTTGTGAACGTCTTGCGACCATCAGCATTTACCAATGCCTACCCAGATTCAGTTTCAGTCCGCACAGGTGTTCAACTGTGTGCAAGATTATCTAGATCAGCACAACTGGAGGACAACTGGACACCTGTTCAACTGGAGACATGTTCAACTTTTGGTGAACACATGCCCACGTACGTCAACTACAATGTACCACCAGCACCCAAGCGTATGCTCCCAGCTGCTTCCTGTTGCTACCAGTTGCTTCCAGTCACCAAAAAGCCAGCTGCTCTCAGTCACTAGGTCGATCTACACCCGGTTTTTAAGCTCTGTGTTACAGGCACATGATTTCTACCCACCTTCATATCTGCTATAGACTCCACTTTAGCCTGACTTTTGGATTTCCTCTGGAACTCCTCCATCAAGGATTTAATATTTGTTCCTATTTCCCCAAAGTTACAGTACATATTCTGCAAAAATAAAAAAACATAGCAGTAGAGCTGCAGCACTCCTCATCTCTACATATCCTATGCATGTTTAGATGATGAATTAATCTCAATAAAACCTCATAAATCTCCATTCAATTATGTCTTGAGATACAGTTACATACAACTATGCTGCATAATTCGCCTTTAGAGCACACCAGCGAAAAAAAAACATCCGAATTTTATACTCAGCAGCCATAAATAGCCATGGAAATAGATGTACAGAAAAATAACCCTGCCGAAATGTTTGAAGCAGCATGGACAGAAATCCTCTATACCCCTTTTGATAGTCGACTTTTCAACTTTTAACACTGGAATGCCATAGTTAAAATTCAATATAACACAGGTACTCAATTTCCCCTCACTACCAGAACTTACATTTGCGTAAAACTCGTCGTGCTCAGCTGACAGAACCACTTCCTGTAGGTCACGTGACACACCAGGAACACTGGATAGATTGGTTCTGTTGTTTTTAATGCCCAGTAATTCATGCACCATGGCTTGATACGTCCACTGTCACAACAAAGACATAAATCAACATTTACGATACAAGTGTTTCTATCCAGCATGAGCTGAACTCGCAGTGACCACATTAGTAAGAGCATGCTAACCACCTCGGCCACAAAGCCCCCTCAGCTCCCCCGCCCCATGACTACAAGAATGTTAATAGATGGCATATCAAAAATTTGACTGCCCAAATGACAGAGCAAATGAATGACCAGCTGTAGGACAGACATATAGAGTTATTTGTGGCTGCATATGTATTATGTCCACCAGAATATTGTTAAAAGCATCTGTTCTGGTCAACATCCTGGTGACCCACCTGGTTAAGGAGGGGTGTCACACAGTCATCTCGTCTGTCCAGGATCATTAACACTGGTGGCACATCCGTTTTCCGGAACTCAAACAGCCCTGCTTCTTTGTTGATCATTTGCTGTTAAAAGACAAATCAACATTAAAATGGTTGCCTTTTTTTGAATAAATACACAATTTTACATAAGTGTAAGATGCAAATGTTGGGCAATGACATAACATATTGATCTGAAATGTTCAAATGACAAGGGACTTGAAGATCAACAAACTAGTTCAAAAGTAGTCTGTACATGTTGCTTTCAAAAATATATTTAAACAAAACAATAATACAACATTTCCAATGCGTTTCCCAAAGTGGATGTGAACTGTCACCTTGATACAGAGCAACCCCCACCATCACCTGCAGCCCCCGTTTCTCTCCAGTTATTCAAGCTTTATGCTCCAGAAGATCCATGCAGCAGAACTGAAGGCATATCCCTGGACTTACTCGCACAAGTTCAGCCAAGCGTCTTGCCATCTCTGAGGAGTTTTGGTATCGGATCATTGGACATTTCTTCAGGGACAGCAGCACTGAGGTGAGACCTTGGACTGTGCGCGTCAGCGAGCGAGTTTCCCAGTTTAACCCCTGTAATGTCAACAATCAAAAATCTTGAACATCTATGCATAATACATGTGCCCTGGTAAAACCACTGTCATCTGGCAAATTACTGATGAACTTTCTCACATCTAGATAAACATCATATTGATGGCAGACAAGTTGTCTTCAGTGAACAGACACCCAAGTGCTGTTGACCATTTCATGTTATTGTCACAAGAATATTAGTAACAGAGAGAAGGATTTCAGCTTTAACCTGTTTATTTAACCTATTTCACCACATTCAAGAACACTTGAATAAAATATCTTACTCCATTTCATGGGTGATAGAAATTAGACACAGCTTGGAGAATACCAATACTCTTTCACTGGTACTTGACGACCCCCCAGACATGAGGCTATATATTATGATTCAAACACGGCCATTAATATAAACAGAGGCTTTCTATCCAGCTTTGTCCACTTATTTCTCTTTGTCAAAGTTATCTACAACATTAGGGTCGATGGCATACCTTACAACACTGGCTGATGTTCAGTGAAAACAGATGTGGATTGACAGCAATGTAATCTGCAAAAAATTCCTGCAAAAAAAAAAAAAAAATCAAGATGCTTTTTAATTTATATTAAGATGACCACCATATACTTTACCGTGAGTACAAAGGAATTCATAAATTTGCACATGAGGAATCAGAATGATATCATAATTTAAATTACACAAGTTTATAACGATTATCATATATTCTCAAAGTGTCAAAACTTGGAGTAATTCAAAAAAAGCCATTAGTGTTAATAATGATCACTGATAACAACACAAGACATCACCTCCAGCTCACCTGTACTTCCAACACCACTGTCAGTATATGACAGCATGATAACAACACAAGACATCATCTCCAGCTCACCTGTACTTCCTACACAACTGTCAGTATATGACAGCCTGTGGTCCAATGACTGCTTATAACGACACAAGACATCACCTCCAGCTCACCTGTACTTCCAACACTATTGTCAGTATATGACAGCATGTGACACAATGACCACTGATAACAACACAAGACATCACCTCCAGCTCCCCTGTACTTCCCTCACCACTGTCAGTATATGACAGCATGTGGTCCAATGACCACTGATAACAACACATCATCTCCAGCTCACCTGTACTTCTCTTACCACTGTAAGTATATGACAGCACATGGCCCAATGACCACTGATAACAACACATCATCTCCAGCTCACCTGTACTTCTCTTACCACTGTACGTATATGACAGCACATGGCTCAATGACCACTGATAACAACACAAGACATCACCTCCAGCCCTCCAGTACTTCCCTCACCACTATCAGTATATTACAGCATGTGGCACAATGACCACTGATAATGAAACAACACATCATCTCCAGCTCACCTGTACTTTCCTCACCACTATCAGTATATTACAGAATGTGGCACAATAACCACTGTTAACAACACAAGACATCACCTCCAGCCCTCCTGTACTTCCCTCACCACTGTCAGTGTATTACAGCATGTGACACAATGACTGCTGATAATGAAACAACACATCACCTCCAGCTCACCTGTACTTCCCTCACCACTGTCAGTATATGACAGCATGTGGCAGAATGACCACTGATAATGAAACAACACATCACCTCCAGCTCCCCTGTACTTCCCTCACCACTGTCAGTATATGACAGCACGTGGCCCAATGACCACCGATAACAACACATCACCTCCAGTTCACCTGTACTTCTCTCACCACTATCAGTATATTACAGCATGTGGCCCAATGACAACTGATAACAACACATCATCTCCACCTCACCTGTACTTCCCTCACCACTGTCAGTATATCACAGCATGTGGTCCAATAACCACTGATAACAACACATCATCTCCAGCTCACCTGTACTTCCCTCATCACTGTCAGTATATGACAGCATGTGGTCCAATAACCACTGATAACAACACATCATCTCCAGCTCACCTGTACTTCCAACACCACTATCAGTATATAACAGCATGTGACACAATGACCACTGATAACAACACATCATCTCCAGCTCACCTGTACTTCCAACACCACTATCAGTATATAACAGCATGTGACACAATGACCACTGATAACAACACATCATCTCCAGCTCACCTGTACTTCCCTCATCACTGTCAGCATATCACAGCATGTGGTCCAATAACCACTGATAACAACACATCATCTCCAGCTCACCTGTACTTCCAACACCACTATCAGTATATAACAGCATGTGACACAATGACCACTGATAACAACACATCATCTCCACCTCACCTGTACTTCCTTCATCACTGTCAGTATATCACAGCATGTGGTCCAATAACCACTGATAACAACACATCATCTCCAGCTCACCTGTACTTCCAACACCACTATCAGTATATAACAGCATGTGACACAATGACCACTGATAACAACACATCATCTCCACCTCACCTGTACTTCCCTCATCACTGTCAGCATATCACAGCATGTGGTCCAATAACCACTGATAACAACACATCATCTCCACCTCACCTGTACTTCCCTCATCACTGTCAGTATATCACAGCATGTGGCACAATAACCACTGATAACAACACATCTCCAGCTCACCTGTACTTCCCTCATCACTGTCAGTATATCACAGCATGTGACACAATGACCACTGATAACAACACATCATCTCCAGCTCACCTGTACTTCCTTCATCACTGTCAGTATATCACAGCATGTGGTCCAATAACCAGTGATAACAACACATCATCTCCAGCTAACCTGTTCTTCCCTCATCACTGTCAGTATATCACAGCATGTGGTCCAATAACCACTGATAACAACACATCATCTCCACCTCACCTGTACTTCCAACACCACTATCAGTATATAACAGCATGTGGTCCAATAACCACTGATAACAACACATCGCCTCCAGCTCACCTGTGCTTCCAACACCACTATCAGTATATAACAGCATGTGACACAATAACCACTGATAACAACACATCATCTCCAGCTCACCTGTGCTTCCCTCATCACTGTCAGTATATCACAGCATGTGGTCCAATAACCACTGATAACAACTCATCATCTCCAGCTCACCTGTACTTCCCTCACCACTTCCTGATCATCTGCCTCTGCCAGAGTCTTGACATCCTGCTTACTGATCACATTGCTGAAATCTTGAATACAAACACAAATATATTGGTAAAATCCACTCACCTTAATTTCTCAACTTTTCACACACACGAAAGAGCAACTTTCAGAGCAATTCATGCAAAACCACACTGGTCAAATTGCCCAATTTCAGGGTTTCACAAGAAGTATTATATTATCAGTCTACACAGGATAATGCCTTCATAAAAACACCTTGCAAAAAATACAATGTAATACTAGTAATACAATTGCTGAAGTATTGTACTAATAATAATATGCTGAATAATAATTATATGCACATGTCTACAGTAACATAAAAACATGACAGCCATGATCATCAAACACTTACAGACATAGTATAGTCCATACTTAGGAGTCCTCAGCTCTTGAGCAAGCATCTCTACATTTTCCTTAGTGGGCCGCATAAAGGCAATACACTTGAGATGTTTCATGGTCTCTCTACCACCAGAATCAATCCTCTCAAACATATACACTTCCTTCTGTAATATCTCAGACTGGGCATACACCATGCTGACTACACTCGTCTGAACAAATACAAAAATGACACATGTACATATGTAAATCTTTTGTGATTGTTTTTTGCAATGAGGGCCCAGCATCATATATGGACATGTATTTATCAGGTTTTCAATTCACTGATGTCTATAGAGACCTGAATAACAGTAAATGATTTCCTCATTTACGATGTTCACAGGCTATAAACCCTGTATGTAAACCAAGGTTTATCAATCTCAAATTTACTTGGGAGAAATTTTTGTTTGCTAAAAAATAATCTTGTCTGATCCAATTCTATTTGTGGTCATTTTCCTTAAATGCTTGGAGTTCATTAAACCCCCAAAAACTCTCTTTGTTGATATGTGTCATGATAAAAAGATGATATAAACATGCAGCTAACAAGTGCAGACCATTTCCTGATAAAGCTAATATGTACACACATATCAATGTATATGACAGTGCACACGTACTTACTAGTCCTAGCACACTGAGACTGCAACGCAAATAAACACTATCTCCAGCTGGTCAAAGGATGTCATAACATCTCTCCTTCCCATCACCTCACACACTTTTGTAATTGTAATCTGATCAAGCATTATTTCTCAGAGAAAAGCCTCCAGGTTATTTGTGGTAAGGTCATGTTTCCAAGACGAGAGCCAAATGGTTGAACAGCTTAATACAATTTTGGGAACATGTTCTTTTTTTTTCAGTCTGTTGGATTATTTTTGCAATATTTTTGTAACATATTTTGAAATTAAGTAAATTATGAATTATGAAGTCCAAGAGTTTGACTGCTGGTGATGAATCAAGTTTCCTTGTGACCTGGTTAAACAACGAAGCAAATGGTGGCTCAGTGTCTTGAAATCATCGGCGACAGGATAGCCTGACTGCTCTTTTGCTATAAGTTACACTTTATTGCATTCATACCCTTATAAAATTTAGGTGCCAAAGGGAAAAGGTGATGATATGACATGGATTTAACCAGCTAGAGGTATGTGCAATGTTTATTTGCACTGCAATTTGTACCTTACCTCATGTGTGAAGATCAGGGTCTCTGATTAGAGCTTGAACAGTCATGATTTATATGGTGTATCCAATTATTTTTTCTGGACCTACTAGTCGCTGAACTTGGACTACAGATATAGTATAGACCATGTGAGACTGCTTCAATTGAAACTATCAGTATCTCTGAATGTGATGTGACAAGCAGTATTTAAAGGATACATGAAAAGGAACTATAACACAGAGATTACTATTCTATGCTAAATGAAGAAAATCATGCATCAGCATTTTTATTTTTGAAAAAATATTTCATTTTGGGGGTATTTTTATACCTGTTAATTACCCTTCTATTTTAAGCTCATTTTCTGTCAACGGTCCGATTTTTTTCAGAAATTACCGATATGTCATCGTTGATCTTGCTCGGTACTCGGAGAACACCCCCAAAGTATCCCAAGCACAGTGAACCGTGTCTCTGCAGTGAGGGCAAGGTGGAATATACCCAGATACTGCATGGTTTCTTTGGGCCAGTATAGTAACCCCTCTGAGCCCCTATACACCAGCCCCCATTCGGTCCGTTACCCACACCCCTGCCCCCATTCGACCGCCCCCATTCGACCAGACCCATTTGATCTGCCCAGTTTCCTCCCACCGTAATGCTGGCCACCGTCGTATAAGTGAAATATTCGTCAGAACAGCAACTCAAATCACAAAATTACCAAAAACTGTTTACATGATCATTACATGATGTCTTTCATGGAAACGAGGATGAAGCAAATCACTAAATGCTGAATTCAAACAATACCGTTTCCTTATCCATCAATAGGACTTTCATGCCTGGTCCACTGTCATCTATCATTTTGGAGACATACTGCTTCACAGCCAACACCACGTTCATCTTGAAATAAATTGCAAAATATGTGATGAAGCAATAGTGAAGGGATGAACTGTCAAAGCGAAACACGTCTGATGACTTCCGGAAGTATTCAGTAGGTCGGTGAACTCTACTTCCGGTTTAGCTGGACTTTTGATTCGGCGTATTCTGATTGGTGAAAATGTCAAATTGCCAGGATGATGAACCCGCGCGAAAGGAGATCGAGGAAGTAAGGTTGACGTCCTTGTTAGAAGTGAGCGTATTCGACTTGTATATGAGAAACCAGTCACTCAGAAAAGTATTTTTGGACGAGTTGTCTTCAAATTCAAGCTCTTAACACATTGCTTGTCAAAACATATTGCATGCGCTTTACAAAGACAATCTAAACTGCGTCGCATCATACCTTACATTCCCGAAGTAAATGATATCGGGCTTCTTCATCTGGGGATTTCCCGTGGCCTTGTTAATTTCTTTTTGTATTTTTTTCCATTTGTAGATTTCAGGCCTTGTGTAGGTTGACGGCTTGTCAATCACTACCCGACCACGCTACAGCGCCTCCATCATGACTGCAGCCGGTGATAATGCAGCCGATTATGTCGAAGGATCCATACTAAGAGTCAAACTGGAAAATGTATTGTAAGCAGCACCCCCCCCCCCCAAAAAAAAACTACGCAATGTCTTAAACCATAAAGCAGATGGTAATAGACCAGACGTAATTATGATTATTTAGCTGAGGTCACCCTAAATAAAGTGAAGCATACACCGAAGAAAAGTTTGACATTAAACTTAACTATTCACAATTTGCCCTTATCATTGTCTTGCCTCCAGTTCTTTATTGTTTACAGACTCACATGATTTAACAACACAGCCCTTGCCCTAAAAACGTTTGATTTTTGTAGAGAATCTATACTGTCAATTGCTTGATCATAATATCACGGTGTTGACGTCAGACCTTCTGCTCAGAGATGTTAAAGACTTCCAAGACTTTATCATCGTGGCATTTCTATTCATTGTAAATCTCTCCTAGTATCAATGTTCATTAAAACAGCCAGTTTGGCAACATGATGGTTTACAGTCTCAACACATTAAATACTTGAATCCTCTCTAGCCGTATGTGGGAGTGTCTGCCAGCAACCTGCAGATGGTCGTGAGTCTCCCCCTGGGCTCTGCTTGGTTTCCTCGTACCATGATTCTGGCTGCAGTTGTATAAGTCAAATATTCTTGAGTACGGCATAAAACACCATTGAAATAAATAAATAAATTAAATGCTTGACCACCTGCCCCTAATAGAAATATTCTCGACAACAGCATATAGCACAAATGAAATAAATGATCAAAAATATTCTAAAAGGCTGAATACATGGCCATAATCTTAAAATTTCTCTTGCAATCAGACACCAAACCAAGCAGACCAGCATGTAATGGCTTTGCATGGATTTAATCTTGGATGAACTTGAAGTTCCATGACTAGGAACTCAAGCTTGAGTAGAATAAGTCAAGAAATGCCCTTTCATATTACAAACACTTGTTAATAAATCACTCAAAAAGGAAAAAAAAAAACAAGAAAATTTGATGTTTTATGTTTTTGTCTTGTTTCAGGACTTATGACTCGGTGGAATTTCAGTGTGGACCTTATCTAAATGTTATCATTGGGCCAAATGGCACAGGAAAGTCAACCATTGTCTGCGCAATCTGTCTTGGACTTGGCGGAAAAACAAGTTTCCTCGGTCGTGCTCACCAGCCTTCAGACTATATTAAATATGGCAACGACAAGGCAAAAATTGAACTTGAGCTGTGAGTAATACACTGGAATTGTACTAACACACTGATTGTTTTTATAAGTTAATATAATGACATGTAGGATTATAACAATAATAAGTTTTATTTTTTGCAGGTGTAGTGCACAGTTTACCCTCATTTACCCGCCAGTTGCGGTAATACACGGTAACCCCTGGCAGTCATACACAGTTCAGTCAGACATTTGGTGCATTTTATGTGTCACTTGACAATCAAAAAATGTAAGATCTGAGCTGAATCCGTTAAAGGGACATACACACGTACCTCCAAAAGAAATTCAGAATTTTTGAGTTCTGAAAATGATGTGTAACATTCGCTTGTGGATCGCAGACGTAAACAATACAGTAGATTGAAAGTGAATTATTAGTCTAGAAAACCAAGTACGATTTTCCTTTCTGTCAGTAATGGTTTATAAGTGTTAATTCCCGATGATCTGTACGGCAGAGCTAAAGTCGTGTGGTAGACCGCATGATTACACACAATACCGTGTCTGACACTTCAAGTTTGCTAAACAAATTCTCATCATCTAGGCGACAAGGGGAGGTAACTGATCTGAAAGAATCAGTCTTTTTAAATATAGCAACATCAGTTGAGGGTCGAAGGGAAACCCCGGATGAAATTGAACATTTGATTGTTCACTGAAAGTCAGATACTTGTCAGTAGACATCTGAAAGTCTCAACTGTATGTAGATGATGTAAAAAATAACAGCACAAATTTTTAACTCTCAGTGGCATGCCCCTTTAAAGTTGCCTGTGGCTGTCATGTCAGGAATACTGGTTACTTGCCTGCTAGGAGGCCTGTAAAACATTTATTTATTTTATTTATTTATTTCACCAGAAATGCAGCAGGGTACAACAAAACACATTACATCAGATGCTTACAGGAATGAAGAAGACATTGGTAAAATATACGTGTAAATGTTATAAGTATTTGACTGGTGTCGGGTCTGTTATCTTTGGCTTGGCTTTCCACTATAAATACATTGGCATGGACTGGCCTGCAAACAAAAGAGAAATTCTCAGAGTATGTACTGAGGGTGTGATGGCACATGGACATTTGGACTGGCCTGCAAACATGAGACATTCTCAGGTTTTGTACTGAGGGTATGATGGCACATGGACATTTAGACTGGCCTGCAAACAAAAGAGAAATTCTCAGAGTATGTACTGAGGGTGTGATGGCACATGGACATTTGGACTGGCCTGCAAACATGAGACATTCTCAGGTTTTGTACTGAGGGTATGATGGCACATGGACATTTGGACTGGCCTGCAAACATGAGACATTCTCAGGTTTTGTACTGAGGGTATGATGGCACATGGACATTTGGACTGGCCTGCAAACATGAGACATTCTCAGGTTTTGTACTGAGGGTATGATGGCACATGGACATTTAGACTGGCCTGCAAACATGAGACATTCTCAGGTTTTGTACGGAGGGTGTGATGGCACATGGACATTTGGACTGGCCTGCAAACATGAGACATTCTCAGGTTTTGTACTGAGGGTATGATAGCACATGGACATTTGGACTGGCCTGCAAACATGAGACATTCTCAGGTTTTGTACTGAGGGTATGATTGCACATGGACATTTGGACTGGCCTGGAAACAGGAGACATTCTCAGAGTATGTACTGAGGGTATGATGGCACATGGACATTTGGACTGGCCTGCAAACATGAGACATTCTCAGGTTTTGTGCTGAGGGTATGATGGCACGTTCACATTTGAACTGGCATGCAGATGTGAGACATTCTCAGGGTATGTACTGAGGGTATGATGGAACATGGACATTTGGACTGGCCTGGAAACAAGACATTCTCAGGGTATGTACTGAGGGTACAATGCCACATGGACATTTGGACTGGCCTGGAAACATGAGACATTCTCAGAGTATGTACTGAGGGTATGATGGCACATGGACATTTGGACTGGCCTGCAAACATGAGACATTCTCAGGTTTTGTACTGAAGGTATGATGGCACGTTCACATTTGAACTGGCATGCAGATGTGAGACAGGCTCAGGGTATGTACTGAGGGTATGATGGAACATGGACATATAGACTGGCCTGAAAACAAGACATTCTTAGGGTATGTACTGAGGGTACAATGCCACATTGACATTTGAACTGGCATGCAGACGTGAGACATTCTCAGGGTATGTACTGTGGGTATAATAGCACATTCACATTTGGACTGGGCTGCAGACATGAGACATTCTCAGGGTGTGTACTGAGGGTACGATGACACATTCACATTTCCTATAATTTATTTCTCTATTATAACGTTGCTGTATATTTCTTCTGTCTTTTAAGATTTAATCCAGATGGGGAAAATTATATCATCCAGCGACAGATATTCAAGAATAACACATCAAATTGGATGGTGAATGGCAGGGGAGCCGCACATAGAACAGTGAGTGTTGCCTTTCTATGCTTCACACTTGAAACAGAACAAGCAGGAATTCACAATAGCTGATATGACCCCCAAATCAGATTTCTTTTTTTTTGCACTCAGACCCCCTCAGTAAAAGTGCTACTCTGTCTCAATTGGAACTGGGTAGAAATATTAAAATATGACAGAAATCCTAGTGATCAGAGCTGAGACCATGGTTCAAAAGGATTTACAATAAATAACACTAATTAACCTCTATACATGTAGCTGGAGAGTCTTCAGAAACAAAATCTTTGGCGGTTTCCGTAAAATTTTCCTGGTATGACTTTGTAATACTCCTTACAACGTTGAATCAGGCAGATAAGACGTTGAGTATAGCAGTTATGCTAGAGGGTTGTCAGTCGTTTGTCATGTTTGTGGCTATACGTCTGCGATTGATGACGCTTTGTGTTCGTGCAAAATTTGACCAACCATCATACTGAGAGAGAGAACGACTGACTTATAGACCTACTTGGTCACAGCCAATAATATTACATTTGCAGCAGTTAGGAGTGTGATCACATAATAAGTGATTTACAGTTCACTGAGACATACAATAATATACATACTTATAATTTGGGGAGGGGCCTCCGTGTCCAAGGTGGCTAGAGTCTAGCTTATGTTGGCTTCCTCTCTGGCCGTACATGTTTGTGGGAAGGTCTGCCAGCAACCTGCGGTTGGTAATAGGAATCTGGCCCCTCTCCTCCATCCATAATGCTGGTCGCTGTCGTTCAAGTGAAATATTCTTGAGTAAAGGTGTAAAATACCAATCAAATAATGAAGTTATAATGAAATATCAGTCTGTGAAAAGAAATAAATATATTCATCAAAACCCCACTTGTTTTTCTTCTTCTCAGGTTGAAGAGACTGTTTCAAGACTGAACATTCAGCTGGGAAATTTGTGTCAATTTTTACCTCAAGAAAAGGTGGCGGATTTTGCCAAGATGACCCAGCAAGAACTGCTTGAAAACACAGAGAAAGCAGTCAGTCATCTCATTAATTCTGTGTCTGTTAACTGTTGGACTTTTGGAAGAGTGTGTGATATATGACCACAGCCCACAATTAATTTTCCATTTACTTACATGTTAAGTTTTGGCCTCACAACACTGTCCTTAAATGTGTGAGCCCCCAAAGCTCTGGGCCTGATAATCCTCATCCCCGACACAACTCAAATTCCTGATAGAGGTTGACAGACAAACAGCTGATTCGGGTCAAACCCAAACAAACAGATACCGGTGAAACACTGCTTTTGGCTAGTGTGCATCTGCCACCATTCATTGGAAAACACACAAAAAATACTTAGAATGAAACCTCTGCTACAAAATCATACGACTTAATAAGCAGAAAAAAATGAAAAAGGGTAGCCCAAAGGAGCAAAAAAAAAATATATCTGGAAAGAGCATGGGATTTCATTCACCCTTCCCAACCCGAAAACATTAATTGTGGACTGTAGCCTGATATATGGAACTCCATTAGTTTTTTTTTTTTTTAGTGTTTGTAATATGAAAGGGCATTTTTTGACTTATTCTACTCAAGCTCTGAGCTGTAGCAAGCTGATTGGCCTGTAACTGTCGAACAGCAGTGACTTACATGTATTCTACTCAAGCTTTGCTCTGTAGCAGGCTGGGTGGCCTGTAACTGTAGAACGGCAGTGACTTACATGTATTCTACTCAAGCTTTGCTCTGTAGCAGGCTGGGTGGCCTGTAATTGTAAAACAGCAGTGACTTACATGTATTCTCTGTAGCAAGCTGGTTGGCCTGTAATTGTAGAACGGCAGTGAATTGTGTATTCTACTCAAACTTTACTCTTTAGCAAGCTGGTTGGCCTGCAATTGTAGAACAGAAGTGACTTACATGTATTCTACTCAAGCTTTGCTCTGTAGCATGGTGGTTGGCCTGTAACTGTAGAACAGCAGTGACTTACATGTATTCTACTCAAGCTTTGCTCTGTAGCAAGCTGGTTGACCTGTAAGTGTAGAACAGCAGTGACTTACATGTATTCTACTCAAGCTTTGCTCTGTAGCAAGCTGGTTGGCCTGTAATTGTAGAACGGCAGTGACTTATGTGTATTCTACTCAAGCTTTGCTCTGTAGCAAGCTGGTTGGCCTGTAACTGTAGAACAGCAGGAACTTAGTCGAGGACCCGCCCAGTCGCCTCCACCCATAAACTTAATACTTGAGTGCCGAAGTAAAGCCTAGACAAATGAAGAAAGGAATATGAAGTGGGAAGCTGGTTGTTGGTGGCATACATATAAAATTATACATACATGTGATAATCTGTTCACAGGTAGGCACGCCAGAGATGTATGAAAATCACCAAAAGCTGAAACATACTCGGAATGATTCGCGGAACTTGGAGCTGGGATACAACAACCTTTTTCAGCGAGTGGAACAGGAGGTCCAAAAGAACTCACACCTGGAGCACGAGGTCAAAAATTACGAAGAACGACAGCGCCACCTTGAGAAAATCAAGTTACTTGAGATGAAAAAGCCTTGGGTGGTCAGTGTAGCATTTAGTTGCCATCATTAAAGTCACCTTTTTGATTCATTGATAATATGGATACAAGACTAAGCAACTGGAAAGTCAGATACATGTATATTGACGTTTACATGTAAGAGATGTGTTCCATTCTAAAGTGCAGCTAGACTGAAATTTTTATAGAAGTCTTATAAACAAGTCGAAGATAAAAGTATTATTTAGAAGTGATACGGTATGGAGGTTCCGGTAGTGTCTCAGGTGAGCCCTTGTCCTAGACCTTGCAGTGAAGTTCCAAGGAGTCCGTTGTGAATGAGTGGTGAATAGCAAGGACAGATGTCTTGTGTTCAAACCTGGCCATGGAGAGGGAAGTTCCTCTGCATGTTTACTCGACAGGACTACTTGTCTTCCTCCAATACAGTGAACATATCTGTGCGTCACATGTGGAAGTGAGTCAGTAACTTGGCAAGCTGATTGGCCTGTAACTGTCTGACATGGGTTCCCAGTCATGTCTCATCTGAGCTTTTGTCTCACACCTTGTGGGTTCTCAGTTACATGTATATCTCACTTGAGCTTTTGTCTGATGTGGGTTTCCACTCATGTCTCATCTGAGCTTTTGTATCGCAGCTTGTGGGTTCTCAGTTACATGTATATCTCACCTGAGCTTTTGTCTGATGTGGGTTTCCACTCATGTCTCATCTGAGCTTTTGTCTCACACCTTGTGGGCTCTCAGTTACATGTATATCTCACTTGAGCTTTTGTCTGATGTGGGTTTCCACTCATGTCTCATCTGAGCTTTTGTATCGCACCTTGTGGGTTCTCATTTACATGTATATCTCATTTGAGCTTTTGTCTGATGTGGGTTTCCACTCATGTCTCATCTGAGCTTTTGTATCGCACCTTGTGGGTTCTCAGTTACATGTATATCTCACCTGAGCTTTTGTCTGATGTGGGTTTCCACTCATGTCTCATCTGAGCTTTTGTCTCACACCTTGTGGGTTCTCAGTTACATGTATATCTCATTGAGCTTTTATCTCGCCCTGTGTACATGTGTCTCAGTTATGTCTCACATTTTGTATGGGTTTTCAGTCATGTCTCACCCGAGCTTTTGTCTCACACCTTGTGCAGCATGGATATCCAGTCATGTCTCACCTGAGCTTTTGAGTCGCATCTCGTGCTACATGGATATCCAGTCATGTCTCACCTGGGCTATTGACTCACATCATGTGCTGCATGGATTTCCAGTCATGTCTCACCCGAGCTTTTGTCTCACACCTTGTGCTGCATGGATGTCCAGTTGTGTCTTACCTGAGCTTTTGACTCACATCTCGTGCTGCATGGATATCCAGCCACGTCTCACCTGAGCTATTGACTCACATCTTGTGCTGCATGGATTTCCAGTCATGTCTCACCTGAGCTATTGACTCACATCTCGTGCTGCATGGATTTCCAGTCATGTCTCACCTGAGCTTTGCCGCACATCTCGTGCTGCATGGATTTCCAGCCACGTCTCACCTGAGCTATTGACTCACATCTCATGCTGCATGGATTTCCAGCCACGTCTCACCTGAGCTTTTGTCTCACACCTTGTTCTGCATGGATTTCCACTCATGTCTCACCTGAGCTTTGGGCTCACACCTTGTACATACGGCTACCAATTATGGATATTTCTTTTAACTGTCAGAAATTTTCTATATCTTGTGGTCAGATAACAACTCAGAATGAATGTTTTTTTCTTCGTGACCTGCAGAAATTTGAACTGTTCACAGGAATACGAGGAGCAAAGAAGGCATTATCAGGCTGAGAAGCTCAAGAAAGACGCAATGTCAGAAGAGTTACGGAAAGCTCAAAGAGAGTTCAGACCCTTAAAGCAGAAACTGGAAGAGGCAGAGAGTAAAGTGAAAAAACTCCACAATGAAATGGTGAAGCTGGTAAGTAATCTACTTGTGTGTTCACAGGATTTTGCATACATGTGACAAAAACAAAAAGTGAGCAACATAATGTTAGTCCTAGTACCATCACTACATATCTTCTACCAGCATGCATGTTTCATGTACGGTCTGCGAGAGTATGCTGTGCCAAAACAGGCGGATCAGGGTTAGACGTTGGACCAGGAACAAATAGGCCTACATTGATAAGCGTGGACGTCTTTCAAAACATCACTGAATGACGAATATGTGTCTAGACGTAAGTAAATAAATATCCATATGCATTTTAGAAGCTGTTTTACAAATATAAATGCAACACTTCACTGCTCTGACTTACTGCAGTCAGGTTCAGCTGTACAGGTTTGCCCTTGTTAGAGTAAGAAAATGCATTTTCACGCAATTTGAAGTTTTCAACATAGATTAGAAGACGTGTCAATCACAGCAGAGACTCGATCCGAACACCTGATGCTTTGGCAAAAGGGCTACACAGAATTACTTGCCTTAATGTCACTCTCCCGTTAAAAGGGGCGGTTTTAGGAGTAAGCCGTGCTTAGATGAGACCTTGGAGAATGGCTAATGGCAAGTTTCGGAGTTAAAGCGCCATTAGAAATTTGGAGACCTAGCTTTAAGACATTTTACTTTTGTAAACTTATTTGGAAAGCCTAGGATGTTATGTATTTTTCAGATCTGTTCTTAGATGATTTTAAAATTCTGGCTCTAGTTAAATACAGTAAATGGCTTCAGCAAACTCTTAAGCTGAAAAAAATTTACTTCATTTAAGATCTCCTGACATTTCTGTGACTCTTAAAGGCTGATATTAGGGGTTTTTTTGTACACTGTGTTAGTTAGATAATATTTGTCATGGTTGTGGCATAACCTACATACTGTATGCTTTAATAGACGAGGCCCCACTTCTCATTTCACGCCTCAAAAACTTATCTTGCGTTATGTCATAGTCCCTGTTGTGTAACATGGGAGATAATTCAGAGCAGGCCTATTTTTTGTTTATTCTACTCACTGTAAGTGGGTTACGTGTGTTATGTAAACCACTGAAATACATGACTAATGGCTGTAAATGCATTTCACTGGGCACGTGGATGTATGTAAATTAATGGACTTTCGTCTGCTAGTCTAGATTCAGCGATAGATTTCACATTTGTGACTATTCCAAGGGGCGGGTCAATGAAAATAAATGCGTCTGATTGGTCAGTGTTGAAATCGGTAAGCTGTCTGTTACCTGTAGACATCTATGCAAACGTGACTCTGAATTCTCAGTCGAGTGGATGGTAATTGCACGAGGTTAGAACACATGGTATATCTAGTTTAGGAAACTTTGCAGAAATGTGTTTTCTGGGCTGATCTGAAGGTACCCGGCTTGATAAGGCAGGAAATGAGAGAAGAGTTTCGATTGTAATGAAATAACATGTGTGTGCGATGTTGCAAACTCGACTGCTATTTTACGAGAGCTTGACAACTGATACTTACCAATCAGGGCTATATCTCTGAAATACCTTTGTATGCTGAAATGTTAAATTTATTTATGGGGCTATGAGCAGACAACACTGTTCCCGGGATAATGCTATCACCAGGCAACCTCCAACCTGAACAATTAAGCATTCGCCCTTTTAATTGATGCCAGCAAGTGTAACCCGCAAATTTAGTCTGTCGACCTGAGAAGTAATACAGTTTGTTACAATTGTTTCTTGATGCTTTATTCACTTTAATTCATGAGTAAAAATAAAGCTGTGACTGGTCGAGAAATCTTTAAGCCTCGCTGTAAAGTAATGTAGTTGACCCTCAGGGTTAGATCTAGGGCCTTTCTGGGTCCGTGAGAAGGGAATTTAAATATCAAAGGACTGATTTTTTTAAAAAGCCAAAGCACCTTTTTGTCCACTCAGTGGCGCTGCTAAAATCTCCACATGGAAGTTAGCCTTAGAAACAATGTGTGAAAATTGGTGAAAACCACTGATCAGGAGAGTGCTGCTTTGAACGAATGGCGCAATAATGGTGGGCAGAAAGGTGCTGCCAGGCCAGGTAGCCGAAAACATGGCAAGGCTGCAAGGTGGGGATATGTGAAAAAGCTGAAAGAAGAAAATAATCAGACACTTGATTCGTTGTTTAAGAAAATTAAGTCTACAAGGTGACATGAAACAGCAGATACCAGTCCAGAGGCAACAATGCCCGACAGAAGTGCAGACTTCTCCATTGAGAATCCTACAGAAATCACCAGACATGTAGAACTGTGAATATGCGCTTACAAACGCCTATCCCAGGTGGATATAATGGATTGTGTTTTTGCTCCTGTCTTTGGGGTTGTGCCACCAAAACTAGGACAAAACCACTCAAATTTATCCAAAAATTAAATGCACTGCAAAGCTCAATATTATGGTAATGTCTGTCATATTTTTTACATAAACGTTTTTTGCTGATCTAAACAATGGATTTTATATTATTAGAGGCACTAACTTCAAGGCCGAGGGTCTAGACAGATTTTGGAGCCTGGCCTTCTCTCTGCTTTGTCATTTTTTTTTATCAAAGAAGGACGTGACTTTAAAATCCTGGATGCAGATTAGCAACCTAAGCCTTCTCTGAAGTTTAATGGGGGGGAGGTGAAGAGCTAATAGCTAATCTGTCATGCTGCCCCCAACTCAGACTCTGCGGAAGTGACCGACGGGGTTATTTCATGGGTCAAAAAAAAAAACCCGACAAACCCAACCTTGAGAACAGTGTCTTGCTACACACAGCAGACAACGTTTTAATGACTGTTTTAATGATGGACTAGTGGGTGTATGATCTCCATTCTCTCAGTCCATGCCTGGGGAGTTTACCCCACGTGGCAAGGACTAGCAGCCAGACCTGGGGATTTCTGCACAGCTGGGGGCTGATCACTCTCGCCTGTCATCATTTTTAGAAGCAGTTGTATGTCATAAAATTTTAATGGGTCTATTGGTGAGAATCGCCAGAGGCACATTATAGAGGCATGAAAAAATGTGAAGAAATTTGCTGAAAGTGGTTTGACCCAAGTAAGACATATCAGCGCGCTTAACGAAATAAACTGTGTGTTATGGGCATATATTACCTTTCATGATTGTTTTGTTGGGATTTATATGTTATGATTATGCATTGAATAATATTTTGATTATGTTTGGTGTTGTGCTTTCGTTTATTATTCGTTTAGTTTCATGCCACAAAAGGTTGTCTGATGTGCTTGCACTATTTTGAGGATCGTGAGGGTAAATGTCACATACCAGTCCGTACCTTGATTGCCTGTGATAGTGTATGTAGCGAAAAGATTTACACCATGGAAGGTAGCCTACCTCATGTATTTAACAGCTCCTGATAATATTTAGGCCTACCTTATAGCAATCGAGTGCTTTGTTAGTCATCACACTGGTGAAAATAAACATTGTGGAAGTTATCAGACGGCAGGTATGCCAATTGACTCCAGTGCTACAGATAAGGGACATGCAGGTGTAAATACGCTAAAAATTTATATGATATGCTTCTAAAATTAAAACAGAGTGTACTGAATATGCATGCCAATTTGTGTGTATGCCTTAATTCCTGAAAGCTATAGCTTGCGTGCAAGATTTAAAGCAAACAGTCCTTTCAAAATGGAAAGTATATCTCCAAAGAAGTTTATGTGCGCGACGCTCTCCACAATGTGTTAGTTGTCAGGGACTGAAGGTTACAGCAAAGGCTCATGTACGCACAGTCGTTAAGAATGACTATGGTGATATTTGTATTTGTGACATTCTCTAGTGTTTGCCATGAAGAAGATGTAGCAAGGGCTAAAAAAATGGTCCTTTGGGTTACTATACAGTAAGTTCTGCCACTGTACTGCATGAAATCATCTTAATATCGCTCCCAAGGTATGCTCCCAAATGCATACATTTGGATTTCTCATAAAAAGCATATCATGTTTTGATCAGAAAAAGGCAGCTGTTTGTGTATACAGAAATGTTTTGACATGTAAAAAAAAATTACCAGTCGTATTAGGCAAGTTACCATAGAGTGAAATAACCCCTGCTATCAAAACAAAAGGAAACGGTAAAGTTGTCATTGAGTGAGTTATTGGAATAAACCCAGTAGGCCTACAGTCTGACATGGTTGTGGTGTAATAAATAAATGCAGGTCTGTGGGCATCATTCAGATTCATTCCTCATGAGGAAGAACTGAAATAATTCATTTATTGTAGAATGTTGTGACAAGTTGTAATTCCTACATGTAACTACAAGACTCCCTGTACCTGTATGTCTAAGTAGGCCTATACATGTATTCACACGTATGTCTTTCCATTTTCTCAACCCCCTTCACTCAATCAACTTCACACTTTCCAGGTGTATTGCTGGGGACCCCAAATAGTTATGCGTTGAGTATTTTTTTAAAATGTGTACTGCGGTAGGCTCACCCAGTAGACCTTATCCCTCTGTTGGAAAAGTATGGAGTACCATACTACCTTTGAAGATTATCTGTAGCACTGCTTGACTCCTTGGGTTAGTACCCATTGGTCAATCTTTCTAATTGTGTGAATGTCAACAAACTTATACAAAGTTCTTCATGGTCCATTGAAGAACTTATCTATTAAATTGTGGAATGGGCTGTTAAGTACATTTGCTATATGTGATCAACATTTGGATATTATCCTGAAAATATTGGGGGGGAAAAAAGGTTGACAGATTGTACATGTATTTTATGTGTCCTTGCCATATTTGTACATGTATTTTATGTGTCCTTGCCATATTTGTACATGTATTTTATGTGTCCTTGCCATATTTGTGCTGTTGAAATACATCTATAAAATGTAAGGACCAAAATGTATTGTATTATGATATGTTGCCTTGATCTGTTGCCACATATGGCAGTGGTACAGATAATTCATGCTAGACTAGATTTTCAGGCTTACACTAACTGAACAAATGGAAATGGCAATGACTTCAGAAAAAAATAAAGGAAAATGTCTACAATCTGAGAGTATATTACAATACGACCTTCTGGTGTAATGCATTCTCTTTAAAGTCATGTCATGATGAGGTGGGGCCAGGTCCTCCATAACAAACAGAATAACTTATAGGCCTTTTGTGGGTGAAGAAGACCATTGCATTGTACTAGAAGACAATTGGTCATTAGTTACAAGAAAATAAAAATAGAAGGGCAGTAGACCCACTTCACAGCCCTTGGGCTCTATTTTTTTGTACAGTTGTCTCTTTTTGTCTGTTTCAGGTGGACAAAGTTAAGGGACATGCTACCCAGGCTCATGAGAAGAGTAACCAGATTGAAGCGGAGTCAGACAAGGTAACTTTGTTTACGCTCATTCTGGCCTGGAAAACATAAGTTGCGATGGTAGTTACAGTCAAGTCAGTCTTTCATGAACTTATTACAAGCAAATCACAGTCGAAGAACATATTAAATACTTTTAAAATGGCACTTGCTGCTGCCTCGTTTTGCTCTCAGCACTGACAGGTTAGAGCACAGAAAGATGACTGGTTTACCTGGTGTGAGTATGTGACTGGGTGGGGTGTCATGTCTGGTGTCTGGTGTCTTTGGCAAGATTCTTCAGTGGCAGCAACACTGTGGATTCGAAGACTCACCCTGCCACACAAGCACACATACATACATGCACATATACATAATCAAACAAAGGCGTGTTTGATTAACGGTTGTCATATTTGTAACAGCTGGAGAATAAGTAATAATGTAGCTGGTTGTAACAGTAATTACAACACTCTGATTGGTTTTTTAGGTGCTGGAAGTGTATGAGGAGTTGAAGTTCAGACAGCAAGAGGAGGTAACAAGGAAGAAATTGTGAGTTGACTGGAATCCCAGTTTTATGATTGCTCATTCCACATGAAATAGAGTTTGGTATAATGGTTTATAAGGCTCTTAGAAAAAAAAATTTACGTGTAATGTTGGACAGTAAGGAAGCATCAGTTTGACAGTCAGATTTCTCTCAAATGCATACATATACAGCATTCATTTTTAATGGGAATCAAGGAATCCATTTCCCAAAAAATGTAAATCAAATGTAAAACAGTAAATCAAAGTTCCAGTAATCAAGATCTGGATTCTCAGCAAGAAACTATGAAAAAAAAAAGAATTACTGTAGTTAACCTAAAGCTTGGTTTGTTGACACTTTCAGTAGTACTTACAGACACTAATAGGATACTCTTAAACTTAAGTTTTTCTAACAGGGAATTAACTCATTGACTCCGACAGCCCACTGCAGTCGCCAGTACAGCGGCGGGCTGTAGCCGTGCCTGCCTTCCGCCTGAGTAGGCCTCAGCGATCAGCCTCAACGGCAGTACTCGCCTCTGTGTGAGCTTACACTGTAACAGCGAGTAACACAGAACATTTTTCTATTTTAGCATTCTAAAGCTGGGTGGATTTTTGTGATTTATGTTTATTCTAGGTAATCTTGTAAAATATTAGTGCAGTTGTGGACATTCATAAAGACATCTATAAAATGGGATTATCGAACTAAACATTCACAGAAAATGCGACACCATCGAAAAGTATCACAATTTTTGGAGGTGATGATACCCGAATTCCTGTACATAACCCATCCTTTTCAGAATAAAAGTATTGTATTTCTAAGTCATCAAACTTTGAGAAAATACAGAGAAACCAGTTATTTATTGTGGGTTTGTTGAAGTGTTGAATAGAACCGTACTATAGTCAGTCGTTTTCTCACTTCAGCTACGCAAAAATTCAAAAACATTTTGCCGCCAAATACATTTGTCGTTCATTGGTCAGTAGTTGCCTTAGATTCTATCACGTGACACAGCGTGACAGAATCATTGGTTGGTGATATTCAGGTCAGACCTACACACTCCTTTCAGAATAAATGATAAACACAAAACAAAATAATGTCATCGTCATCAGATTCATTTTCTGATACACTAATATCTGATTCAGTGTCACATTCCCTGGCAACAGTCGGTCTGTCGTCGGTTGTGAAGCCTAAACAATCCTCTTCTTCGCTGGACTCGGCCAATGAAGACATGTTGACACTCAAGTGTGTGCGACTTCAAAAAACAGGCTCTAATTTTTGTTGTGGTTAGGCATTCAAGCCAATAAAAACTGCAAGAATACTAGTAAATACAAGCCTAAGACATCAAGACAGGTGTGTTTTGATTGATTTGTACTTGAACAAGACATTTGAAAGCAAACTATGCACCCAATGAGAAGTGGTGTCATATGCGGGTTTAGCTGCTCCTCAGGAAATGAGATCCTATTGGCCGGACGGATATACCCACACCTTGGGTTGAGACAGAGTGCTCTGCATGCGACCTGAGCCACGCTTCGGAGTGAATGAGTGAATCAAGCTTCACACTCTGTATAGTGGCCCTATAGTGGGGGTGAATAAATCAATCAATCAATCGGAATCTAGCAAAATGTGTCTCTTGGCAAAAAAACGTTAAAATGAAAGATAGCAGCTGACTAATGTTTATGTCCACTGAAAGACTACCATTCAAAGTATCTTAAACCGGCATTAAATATTTTTTTAGATTTTTTTTCAACCCAGGAAAAGTTTAGCAAAACTTCATCTTGACACAACTTCAGCACGTCTCCATTATCGAGAGCATGGTGACGTCACATTGACTCTCTAATGAAGAAGGTATTTTCCGTCTAATAGTCCAAGCAATAGCCTATGATGAAAATTGTTAACTTCGATGTACCATTGTTACAGTTCAGAAGATTGTCTTTGTTTGTACAGATGATTGTCAATCCTGGTAAATGTATTTACTTATTTATTGGTTCAAACATCTCATGTATTTCTCTATCTTTGATCAGACTGCATGACCTCAGACGACAGCTTGGAGCATTAGAAAATGAACTGGCATCTTCATCTCATGGAGAAGATATACAGGTATGGAGTTAAATTTCATCCAGATTTTTTTCTGTTTTAATAAGGTTTTTGATTTGGCAAAACCAGTCATATTTTTGGATACATGTATCAGTCTTGATGTTTTAACAACAGTCAAGTTATTGTCATATTTACAACTGTGAAATTGCTGTGGAATGATCTGATAATAACAGGTCGCGTTTGTTGTGCCATCAGTATGCAGACCACCAACAGTAATCAAATCTTGTGTAGTCAGCTGTGAATTGACTCTGTTTTTATATGTGTGCCCATGGTTCAGTGGGGATCATGTTATTCTGGCACAAATTACAGATTTCTGTTTTGTTTTTTTTTTTACAAATCCATAACTCAAATCTTTATTCAAAAGAAAACACATTTTGTTCCTGCCCTTGACGGTACAGTATCCAATAATTGTGCTTTGTAATTGGTGATGACCCTGTTTGATAAATCCATTTTTTTTTTTTCCTGACTACAATCATATCTCTGGTTATATCAGTGTTTATCTTCCCTGTCATCTCTGTCCAGCCCGCCATTGACAAAGTCAATCAAGAAGCCAGAGCAATCAATGCAAGTCTTACTCATAACCAGCAGGCGGCAAATACTATTCAAGGAGAGGTAGAGAGTGGTCGTCAGGAAATGTATGGTAAGTCAATACCTGTATAAGTGAAAACACTAAACAACAATGAAATAAATCAAATAAATTAATACTGTTCCAGTGGTGTAAAGCCATAATCGTTCATTGATTTGTTCAGATGTGTTTGAATTGAGAGGCTGGTGGTAACTTTCAGGATTTTAGGGCCGTTCAATGTGGGAAAAGCTCAGGCTAAACCAAAATGGTTAGGATGGGTTTTGGTATTTGTAGGACTGCATGTAAATCATTTGAACAAACTTGCTGTTCAAATTCATCACACTTTGAACAGTTTTGTCGGCAAGCGATTTTGTCTCCATTGTCAGAAATTGTAGGTTTAATACGGGCACTCCACCCACATAATTGATCACTGTGGTATTAGTGGAAACTATTAATTATGTTATTAAACAACCGTTAGCACCAAAATATATGAATAAGTAAATCTTTGTCACAGGTTATCAGAGGGAACTTCAGCAGCTACAAAATGTCAGCAATCGGCGTCTGGAACTCCTTCGTCAGTGCCACCGTCACACCTATGAGGCTGTCATCTGGCTGAGGGCTAATAAGCACCGCTTTAAGGCCACTATCCATGAGCCAATGATACTTACGGTACTGGAGCCAATTGAGCAAAGCTATTTTCAATTTATTTCAATGTTTAAAACTTTTTCAGTATGGTTTTTGATGCAGGAAGTTTGATACATTTGTATTAGAATAACATTTATGAGGTTTTCGAAACCTTAAATTACGCAAAAAAAGCCTCTAAAATCGGGTTTCAGATATTGACTTAAGGCGGAAATGGTTTGATGGAATCAGCCTCATAGGTCTCTGTACACCCAAGCAGGCTGCTAGTAATACTTGGTTTTTATCCATTACCCATTTTCATTTGTGGTTCTAATTAGTCAGTTAGAAAAAGCATAAATAGCCACAAAGTTGAGCATGCAAATGCAGATGCAGCTTCAGATTCAATATGTGACAAGCAAACTATTAACTGATGACATCATTTTACTTTGAGGGGACAGTTGGTCATGGTTGCAAACATCTAACCGAAACTGATAATTTTATTAAACTTCCTAAGAAGTGAAAAACTTTCCTGGTTTCTGTTGTTGTTGCTTTACCTGATCGCCACCTACATGTATTTGTTTAAAGCATATGCGTAGAAAACATATTATGTGGCATATAGAGTTCCAGCTTAAGAATCATGTGAAGTCATTCCACTAAACATTTATAACAATAATTTTTCAACATATTCCCTTATTTAAATTGTAACAGTGATCTAACTTCATCATTGGGATTTCCCTGTAAGTGTTTACCAGAGTTGAAGGGATCTGTGATCTTTAACAGTGAGATCATTAATTATCATGTGACTCTTCTTTCAATGTCTTCATACAGGTAAATGTCAAAGATGCCAGCGATGCCAAGTACATTGAGTCTCATGTGTCCTTTAACGATATCCGGGCGTTTGTTTGCGAGGAGTCAGAGGATTTGAACCTGTTCATGGATGTGATGAGGGATGAACAGAAACTGAAAGTAAACGCAATCAGTATGCCGTCACAGCCTCTTTCTTCATTCAAGCCTGCCTTCAGGCTGGAGGACTTCAGGTATGCATGAATGTCGTGGCAGGTGTAAGTAACTCTGTCATACACTGTACGTGCACCTGAGCACTTGAGGATTACAAGGACACCAGGCAGTCATAGATTTTACACAGAGCGAACATTTTCAAAGGCTCTGCATCACCCTGACACATTCTCATGCAGTGCTTTTCTTTGTGCCGTTTTTCAGCTAAGGAAATTGTATCATAATTCAGCTGTGGCACATTCCAAACACCATCCACCTTAAATCCTCGACATTTTTGATCGATAAAGAATAACTTGAGATGAAATTTTAAATAATTCCAAAGATTTTTAAGACCAAACTGTATTGTTCAGGTATGTTCACATATGAACAAAAAATATGAAACAACCCTACAGGTTAAATAAAATTCCTCTACAATGCAAAAATATGCAATATATCTGTGATAGAATTTGTCTAGGATTTAGAGAACATGTAGTTGTGTTCATTGACACATTTCTGATAAACAGATCACATTAGACTGTCAATGATCAACCTTTTTGTTCATGTAAACACTTTCGCTTATCAAAAAGACTTTAGATTTTTTTATGCACAAGATAAAATATTGGGTTGTCTGAAGAGACAGATGCACGAAAACAGAATTACAGTGTATTGAAAGTTGATAAATGAACGTTGCCATTTTGTACACAACACATCAAAGACGTGTCACATTTCAGGAAGTACGGTTTCCGTTGCTACCTGAAGGACATGATTGAATGCCCAGAGGCCATCATGAGGTACCTGTGTCTTCAGTACCATGTCCACTCCATCATGATTGGTACAGAGAAGACCAAGGCTATGGTGGAGAGAGTTATCCAGGAAAACCCACGCCTCACCTCCTTCTACACTGCCAATAATCAGGTGTGTACATATACGCTGCCAATAATCAGATGTGTACATTTACACAGCCACTATCTAGGTGTGTACAGTTACAATGCCAATAACCATAGGTGTACATTTAAACTGCCAATAACCATTTGTCTACATTTAGAATTCTCTACACTGCCAATAAGATACAAAATGTGCAGCCTTTTTTGTTAGTTTGTTATCTTCAACTTCTCATGACAGATTTAGGAAGAGCTAAGATGTGTTGTGTCAGAAACTATTCTGTAATATCGTTGATTGGATAGTAACCAGGCCTTGCTGTGAGAAAGTAGTTGGCAAGCAGTTTTCAACCCTCCTTCTTGTGACTTTGAAGGAGTATATGAAACGTTTCAATATATGAACATACAAAAAATGCGTTTTGTGGCCTGTAAGGGATCTCCCTAATCAGTTTTAGCCAGGACTGCTGAGAGAAAATATGCTTTGTTTCACCAGTGAAAATGACCAGTAAACCCTAATTTTTGGTCACGTGCTTGTGTTGTAGTATGCAATCCGACGCTCAAAGTATGATGGGGAACTTGCGAGGAGGAATACACAGCTCAAGTAAGCATCGTTTTATGTCCGAAACCCATTTCTTGTGAGCTTGGTCATAGTTCTGCCTCGAAGGCATTATATGTAGGGGAGCACTCCACCCTACCTCAGCTTTGACCATTTGCCCTTTTAGTTAGCCAGTTTAATTCCAGCTCGCCTTGGCTTTGACGCAGCCTGTCATCAGGAGGTTTGTTGGTTACCTGATGAGGCATGGGGCTGTCCACTTGAGTATTGACGGCGTCATTCACCTGTAAACCTCATTGCTATCATATAACTTAAATATTATTTAGAACTGCATAAACATTTAATTTGATAAAAGTTTAACTCATTGTTATCACCTGAACCACAGAAAGGGAATCCTCCAGATTTTTTGGCATGCCATAGTTGCTGTACAATGTGAGTGCATTAAAACTTAATGAATTAAGTAAATGGTGTATGTGGTGAGAATTATGCCTCTATTGTAACTACGTATAGATATCTGTGTTTTCAGTGTTCTTTTTTCACAAAACATGGAACCTGACAATGCCTAACAAACCAGAAACTACCATAGAAAACTGATGATGTGTACAGTATATAAATGTACCCTAAATGACCTCATATTTCGCCAACAAAAGTGCATTTTTAGAGGCAGATAAATATCAGAAAATATTAGTTTTGGTGCTGAAGCTTTCTATTTTGTAGTAGAATATCATCCCATGTTTCAAGCGAACACATTTCTAAAATCATTAGATCTTTCAGAATCAGGAAAAATGGCCAAGTTAGTGATGGGAGAAATTTAGTGTAGTTCTCCAGTTCTGTCATGGTTTATTGTTTGTGTTTCAGAAAGCCGTCCCTGCTAACAGTAGCTTTGGACAACCAGAGGATAGCCAGATTACAGCAAAGCATACAGGCAGGTGGAACACGTTCATGTAGTGTACCTTGCCTGCGCCATAATGTAAATCATGCAAAACCTGTAGCCAGGTCAGGTCATACCAAAGAGTTATTACATCAAAAGTAACTTGGGTTGTATTTCACTTAATAAATCTTCTTAAAGCCATAATTAAGGCGATCAAACCCTGAGTTGGATCATGTCTGGTGTCTTCGTCAAGATACTTCAGTGTTGGCAGCACTTCGGTGGCATGTACTCAGACTGCCACAAGAAGACACAATATCTGTACACACACCTAATGATTTATCGTTATCATATGACTGGAATATTAATAAGTACGATGTTAAACCCCAAGCACGCATTCATTGATTAAAAAAACTGTAGTGTGTCAAAACCATGCAACCACTTGTCCCCATACTTATGAAATAGCTATTTATTGAGCTTGTTTTTCCTTTTGGACTTCTTTTAGGAGCAGCACATTTTCTTTCTGCACACCTTGTTCTTTTTACATCCTTAATGATACGGTGAATTTGTTTTTTACGCCAAGAAAAGTGTGGTGTAATAAATTATCAAACATTTGCACATAAAGCTGGTTGCATCACATCGAAGATAAGTCATTGTGTAATGTTGTGTATTTTTTTTTTTTTTTTACTATTTTCAGGACTGTCAAACAACTCTGCAAGCTGCAGAACAGAAATACAGCAAACTCCAGCAGGATTCAAGAGAGCTGGACACTAGGCTGAACCAACTGAGAAATGAGAAGGTAAGTCAAACGATGCTGTGAAGAAATGGGAATTTTTTCTTTGTCTATGTTTGATATCTCAAGAACAAATTTTCGACACAGGAACACGAGTTTAGTAAACAAGACTGTGAACAATCAGATTAAGCATATGATACCATGTCAGTTACATGTAGAAGCCAGTCACCAGATACGTGTATATCAAGCTCACTTCAAACATTGTATCCTGATGAATATCGGTAAAGTATTATCCATTAAACAACTGTTTAACTGTTTACAACTCTGCAATGGTCTGGGTAAAGGTACTTAAGACAGGTTGATGCCAAGGAGATGACCCAAGTTCAAACCCCAAGTAAAGTTATGCCTAAGTCTGTAAGATGTCAGTTTTGATACTTCCAAGCTGATAATACTATAAACTTGGCACTACAAAAACTGTTAGTATGTAAGCTGTTTAAACTGATCACAAGCATGGTCAGTTTGAGGAGGCTCCAGTGTATAGTAATTATTTTATTAGACAGAAATTAAACACTATAGGGAAAAGGTTAAAATCACTAGATCACTGGAGAAATCAATGGGTTCTTTCTAAATATTTGGCTCTTTTGTGAACTTTTTAATAAATCTTATGATCTTACAGACTGTGGTCTTTGATGAAGTTTGTTAGAGACCACTTGGTTTCCACTAATGTCATGCATGGCACATGTAGGTTGAGCAGTAAATTTGGCACTTGATTCTGAAACTATCAAAAATGGCTCTCTGCAAGCAGGTAATAATCTGAAATTGTATTATGAGCATTAAATGGTATCAGGTAAGATAAAAAGTGTTCATAATTATCTTCTGATAGTATTCATGTTTTGTTTTGTTTTGTTTTTTTTGTCTTTGTAGAAAGAGCTGAGTAAACAGAAAGACAGAAAAAGGACATTATTATCACAGATTGAAACCAAAAAACAGAGGTATGTTTGCGTTAGTTTCAGTCTATGAACGTGTACCATGACACTGAATGTGACAATTTAAATGTCAGTAAGAACTTGGTTAATGAGTTATTATTGCAAGTGCTTTAATAGCCTTGGTGAGATCTTGCAGGTGAGGCAATCCTTGAAAAATTATTTGTTGGGCATAACCTAACCTTGTCGCAAAACAAGGGTAGAGGTAAATCAGTAGGGAATGTTTTCCTCTCACATGTAATCTGGCTAATGAAACCTGTAGGTCTTTTAAAGGAAGCGCCTAAAGAAAACAGAAAGTTTCTAATAAAAGCTGACTAAAAATTTAGAATGGGGGAGGAAGGGGATGGTGGCCTTTTGTTTGGAGGTTTAATCAGGTTACACCCAACAAACATATTGTTTGTGATGGTCTTAGAGTGCACAGTACTGTTGCCATATTCAGAACACTATATTGTACATGTATCTGGCTGATTATAGTCAGGTGTTTGTGGTATTAAGTGTGCTTTAGTTGAACTCATATGACCTTAAATCAGTCATTTTCATGTTTGGGGCCTGCCACCAACCTGTGGATAGTCATGGGTTTCTCCCCAGGTTCTGCCCTGTTTCCTGCCACCATAATGCTTGACGCCGTCGTATAAGTGAAATATTCTTGAGGACGGCATAAAAACAAATCAAATAAATCAATTCATGTTTGGTCTAGATGATTGGTTATTGATAAGTATGTGTACAGCATGTTTGTTGCCTTCTGTCACCTGTAAATATGGCTTACACTTTGATTTTCTTTAACGCAGCATCTCACGGAAGGAAAAGGAGGGGCTGGACATGGAAGGCGAGAAACGGAAAGCAGCAGATAAAATACGGCAGATTACTGTTAAGAAATGTCAGCATCTTCAGGTCTTAAAAGATCAAACAAAGGTAAATGACAGGTGTTAAATGAGTGCTTTTGCAGCACATAACATGTAGTTAGCATAGATCTCAAGTTATATTCACCTTTCCTCTCTTGCCAGTTTCTCTTAAATTCTTGATCAGGATTCTTGGAAAGCAGTGTGGAAGTTGGTGACATTCATAAAAACATATGGATACATTGTCTACCCCTTTGTGATTAAGCACCTTAGATGCCGATATTGAATTGTTTATGTTTTTTCTGTTTGTTTTTCCCCCATGTTTTCCACTTTCTACAGTGTTATCTGTCAAAGTTATTTAAAATACAATTATCTGAGTAATCAACAGCATTCATTGTCTTTGTGGATATACAGTGAAAATTGTGGCCTTCTTCGCTTATAATGTTAAAAAAGGAAAAGAAAAATTTTCACATTACAAAGATTACAGAAAATACTCCTTCATTAGACTTACAGTATTTGGAGACATTTTGGTATTTCTTGGATGAGTACATAGTTCTGCATGGCTTGTCCTTACATCTACCCAGTGTAAAGAGAGGTTGTGTACCCGGCATCGTAAGCCTGTGTACTCTGTAACCTAGGCTTTATTACTCAGTGAGTTTGTGTACTCTGTATTCTAGGCTTCATTACTCAGTAAGTTTGTGTACTCTGTATCCTAGGCTTCATTACTCAGTAAGTTTGTGTACTCTGTATCCTAGGCTTCATTACCCAGTAAGTTTGTGTACTCTGTATCCTATGCTTCATTACCCAGTAAGTTTGTGTACTCTGTACCCTAGGCTTCATTACCCAGTAAGTTTGTGTACTCTGTATCCTATGCTTCATTACCCAGTAAGTTTGTGTACTCTGTATCCTATGCTTCATTACCCAGTAAGTTTGTGTACTCTGTACCCTAGGCTTCATTACCCAGTAAGTTTGTGTACTCTGTATCCTATGCTTCATTACCCAGTAAGTTTGTGTACTCTGTACCCTAGGCTTCATTACCCAGTAAGTTTGTGAATATCTTATCCTTGTGTTTTCAGCACTGTTTTGAGCTGGGGATGGCCAGGGTTCGCCTCAGCCTGGCACACGCCCTCGCCAAGAAGGAGACAACTGATATAGAGACCTTAATATCTGACCAGTCCCAAAGCCTGCAAAATCTAGAGGTAAAGTACCATACGTTGTCAATAAATTCAGACGCATTTTTAGAAAATGTATACCTTGTTGCCTTGCAAGGGCTGTTGTCTTAAGTCGTACACTCGTGACAGTAGTTCACATCTCCGTCACACCTCAGTGAGCCTCACCCACTTGGCAAGACAGAGAAAGACACTGCCAGATTTTGAAAAGATTTAACTTTTTGTGTGATTGGACGGCTGTTTTTCAATCATGCCAACAACCTGTTTCAAGACATACCAGATTTGGAGAGTTGTGGAGGTTTTATAGCCTACCTGCGAGTCTCGAAGTGCACTCAGTGTTAAATTCTGTATTGCGTTATGCATGTTCATTCAATTGCGAGGAAATTTTGGCTTGGAATCTAATTAAAAATACAAATGTAAGTAGTTCCTGTCCATTCTTGGGACTCTTGATTTGGCCAGAGTTGTCTGGTGTTGGCTCCTGCTGATCAAGCTTTGTTTAAAAGCTTTTATTGCCACATTAAAGATAAAACCTGGTTCAAAAGTTTTGTCACAGTAGGTAATCGTTGGTTCATTAACCATTGTATGCACCTGTAAGCCCGCCAGTGATTTGGGAAAGCTCCTTAAAAATGTATTATCAATATTTTTAATCATGCTGTTTGTTGTGAGTTTGTTATCTGATAGCAATTTGTAAAACCAGTGCCTGTAGCGGGTGTTGTGCATGGGGTCTTGATTTTTGTAATCCACATACACAGTGCATATTTTGTCTCACTCATGTTCAGCTGAGGAGTTTGTCAAGATACTTCAGTTTAACTGAAGTCTGAATAAACTGATGTTTCCGAGGGATGGGTGTTGAGGTACCTTGTAATGCATTTACAGAGGCCTTGTCATACTGTGCATCATTCGTAACTTTTGAGCATACCTTTTGAGTGATTAGTAGATAAATACACATTGGAGTTTGACAATTCTTCTCTTTAATGTAGACATTTATTAGGACATTGAACAAATGGTCTGTATCGTGTTGCGTCTGGATCTTCCAGAGCCTCGCATGTCCAAGACCTGCAGGTGCCAGATGAAATCTACATGATTTGTATTCTCATTGGGGAACTGGGAAATCAGGCCTTTCATCTTTTCAATTGGATCTGAGCACTTGAACTTTGTTTTCTGAGCGAGCATATATATGTTTATATATTTTCTGTGCCATTCACAGCAAAAGGTACTCCTCAGAGCTGGTGTTTTTATCCACATATGTAAGACAGTATTATTATTTAATGATCAAACAACAATCATCCATGTTCCATTGTTGTATGCACCTCATACACGAGTGGGGAGGAAGACAAGGGGTCGGTAGATTGAAGACACTCCTGTGAATATAAAACCTAATGCGGTAGGGTGGTGAATGCTTCCCTGTAAATAATTCAACACAACCATCAACTGTAAATATTGGATAACATAGTTTGTAGATCACCACATGGAAAACGGCATAGTAAGTGTTTTGGGAAGGGAAATAGCAAAGGTATATTTTGACTAGATTGATGTTACGGTATCAATACTTTTATCTTTTTTCTTTTTTTAAACAACCGCATATACTGAAAAATCACATCATGAGTTGCCTTGTACAAGCTGTCAGGAAAGGCTGGCTGTATAGGCCAGGGTAGGCCTCTACCCCAGCTGGGCTGTGGCATGGCGATGTCACCCGTGGTATGCCCTTCGCGGGAGACTTCACTGATCTACCTGCTTACTTTCACTGTATTACTTGATATCATAAAAGTCCACAATGCATTTGTAGTGGCACATTTTCCTTTCTTTAATGACCCACAGTTCTCACAAACGTATGTTGCACGGACTGTGGAAGCCGATGTCACCACCTCCCCAGTCATCAGGGGCATTAACTTTTACTATTAAACTCTGAGAGACCGTTAACAGTGTGTCTCAGTTAGCAGGTACGAGTATTGAGGGTAGTCTGAGATTTAGCCATTTACAATGTGTGTGTCAGGCTTCCGTCTCTTGACAAGGATAGCAACATCATTTGCATAAAGAAGATTTTATTATTGTCATGAAGTGTATTGTGTTTTTGCTGTCCAGCATTCATCCTGACCTTGTTTGCATGACATCTCCAAAACTAAGTGGTCAGTCCTCACCATATATGTTTTGAAGTTTAAATGAATAGTCCTTGAGATTTGGGGATTTGTTCATTGGCTTGTTCATCACTATTTTGACATTGTAGATGGAAATAACGTCTTTAGTAATATATGTGCAGAGCTAATCGGCTAAATTTGGAGCTTAATGACAAAGGCATGTAGACCTGATTTCATATCACAAATTATAATGTTCTAGCTGGTATTATTTGTCAGCGGAGAAGATGATGGTGTGTCATCAAACGAAAGCTTTGAAATAAACCCAGTATAGCTCGGGGGCATTTGATTGTCAAATTGGAAATTTATGCGATTTGTGGATTTGTCGATAGTTCTGGATTCAATTATGCCCTTATTTGACTGGTATTACCCAAATTACTGATCATTACTTTGAGTTCTTCTTCAACCAGATGTTGTGTTGACCCATTGCTTTCCTAGAAATCATTTCCCTGATGTTTACTTGCTTTCACTGATTTTCAGAGAGCTAATATAGAGATGAAGGAGCGGTTACGTCAGACCAAAGATCGTGCCAAACAGTTGTTAGACATAGCTAAACAGGCAACAGGTACAAGCAATTCCGAAGAACTCTCTAGTGAACTCAAACAGGTAAGGTACAAATCCTCTAATAAGTTATTATCAAGTTTGATTCAAGTGTTTTTGTTTTTTTTTCTTGTTTGTTTTTTTTTCTCGCGTCTATCCTTCTTCAGCGTGACAAATTTTCATTTTGATTTTCCTGAATTGTTTGGTTACTTGAAATGTGTTCTCTTTGCCTAGGCCTTCGAGGCATTACCAAGGACAGTGGACGAGATTGACTCGTGTATTCATGAACAGAGAGTGCGAGCAGATTGCAAATTCCAGACAGATGAACGAGTGAGTAGATCACTGCATGGTTAAATTCTTCTGGAACAGGAAACATCAGGATTGCTGATGTGGCAATAAGCTACAATCATTAATTCATGTAAGAACAGTGTCATACGTGCCTGTAATGTAGAAACAAGTCTCGTGTTTATAGACATTTAAAGTATTCTCCTGCATGTATATTATTTATTTATTTGATCGGTGTTTTACGCCTCTCCTATAGTATAATAGTTTTCATTGATCAGTGGGGAAGAATACAGATCATATATGGAAATTTATGCAGGTTAATGTGATGTTTATGATGTACTTCTTTTAGTACATTGTCTGGACTGATGATTATTACAGTTCACAGAGCTCTAACATTCATAAAACCAGTTAATGTACATGTGAGCAAATTTGATCTTAGGTGTCGCACAACAGATACAGACTAGTTTTTTGAAAGATACCACCATGTGCAGCGATGTTCAAATGTGAAGTGGTGTGACCCGGGCTATAGGTTGCCAGACAGGAGAGTGTTGGTAAACAGTCTGCAGTCTAATCTACAGAGGACGATTAAAACCAACAACAAACAACTAATCATGTTACTTGTACTGCGTTAATCAAGCATGAATGTCTGGCTCCGATAATGAATAATTTATGTGTCTTGTGTTGAACTGCTCAAAAGGTGACCGGTCACTTTACCAGTTGATTAAAAGTAATCACTTGGCAGTCAAAGGCTGGTGCGAAAACCAGTGACACCTCTTTGAATACTGCTCACAGTAGGTGCCAAAGTCATCTTCTTACATAGTGATAATCTATCTCCCATTGTTCTAGTCTGTGACCCAGATTATGAGGATTAGCAACACCACAGGACACAAAAGAGCCACCCTTGATAATACCTGTTAGACATGTTTGAGTAATTTCAGTCATGTTAAGCCAGTAACTCAGAAAATTTAAGTTTTAAGATTTTTTTCAGTATTCCCTTGATTAAATATGCCAACATTAATTCTCGCGAATCAGAAATACTTTACAGTATATGCCCCTGACTTTGTTGTTTGTTTTTGTTTACTTTTTATGTAATATTTGTCAGTTCCTGTCTTTCCTTTAAAATAACAACCAACAACTGAACATGCATCACCACCGTTTGTAATGTTTTATTATATAATATATATATCTGTGATCAGGGTAATATACTTGTAAAAGTATATGTATGTATCAACAATAAATCCTGATCAGAATTGAACCTCAAATGAAATTAAACTTTTTTTCTGTAATACTTTCACATTCATACCAGGTTATAATCAGCGTTTAAAATATAAATAAACTCAATCTGAACCAGAAAAAAACTCAATTTTGAGTTGCCAGTTGTAAAAATCTGTACTTCTATGAATCGCTGAAAAAGGCTAAACTCCCAAGGAATTGTACGGATTCTTAGCTGCACAGGTGACAGGGTATTTGAAATTATGAACTCTCATCTGCAAGTCCCGATTTACTGGAAGATTTCACAATCGTGATGACTCAGTATTCCAAGGGGTGGGTCAGTGAAAATAAGTTGGTGAATACTGAATTCTGTAAGCTGTCAGTTGCCTATCAAGACATTTTATTACACACACGTAACTCTGAATTCTCAGAAAAGTAGCCTTGCACTAATTTTTAAACTGTAGTTGTGAAACCCCTTTGTTGTGAAAGCCGATGTCAGTATCACCCTAATCTCTCACTATCCTGGGGACTTGTGATTGTGTAGTTCACAGACTGAACACTGCAGTACGATGTACCATATCACATCCCTTGTTGTGAAAGCTGCTGTCAGTATCACCCTAATCTCTCACTATCCTGGGGACTTGTGATTGTGTAGTTCACAGACTGAACACTGCAGTATGATGTACCATATCACATCCCTTGTTGTGAAAGCCGCTGTCAGTATCACCCTAATCTCTCACTATCCTGGGGACTTGTGATTGTGTAGTTCACAGACTGAACACTGCAGTATGATGTACCATATCACACCCCTTGTTGTGAAAGCTGCTGTCAGTATCACCCTAATCTCTCACTATCCTGGGGACTTGTGATTGTGTAGTTCACAGACTGAACACTGCAGTACGATGTACCATATCACACCCCTTGTTGTGAAAGCTGCTGTCAGTATCACCCTAATCTCTCACTATCCTGGGGACTTGTGATTGTGTAGTTCACAGACTGAACACTGCAGTATGATGTACCATATCACATCCCTTGTTGTGAAAGCTGCTGTCAGTATCACCCTAATCTCTCACTATCCTGGGGACTTGGGATTGTGTAGTTCACAGACTGAACACTGCAGTATGATGTACCATATCACACCCCTTGTTGTGAAAGCTGCTGTCAGTATCACCCTAATCTCTCACTATCCTGGGGACTTGTGATTGTGTAGTTCACAGACTGAACACTGCAGTATGATGTACCATATCACACCCCTTGTTGTGAAAGCCGCAGTCAGTATCACCCTAATCTCTCACTATCCTGGGGACTTGGGATTGTGTAGTTCACAGACTGAACACTGCAGTACGATGTACCATATCACACCCCTTGTTGTGAAAGCCGCTGTCAGTATCACCCTAATCTCTCACTATCCTGGGGACTTGTGATTGTGTAGTTCACAGACTGAACACTGCAGTATGAGGTACCATATCACATCCCTTGTTGTGAAAGCTGCTGTCAGTATCACCCTAATCTCTCACTATCCAGGGGACTTGTGATTGTGTAGTTCACAGACTGAACACTGCAGTATGAGGTACCATATCACATCCCTTGTTGTGAAAGCTGATGTCAGTCTTGGCCTAATCTCTCACTATCCTGGGGACTTGTGATTGTGTAGTTCACAGACTGAACACTGCAGTACGATGTACCATATCACACCCCTTGTTGTGAAAGCCGCTGTCAGTATCACCCTAATCTCTCACTATCCTGGGGACTTGTGATTGTGTAGTTCACAGACTGAACACTGCAGTATGATGTACCATATCACACCCCTTGTTGTGAAAGCTGCTGTCAGTATCGCCCTAATCTCTCACTATCCAGGGGACTTGTGATTGTGTAGTTCACAGACTGAACACTGCAGTATGATGTACCATATCACACCCCTTGTTGTAAAAGCTGCTGTCAGTATCACCCTAATCTCTCACTATCCAGGGGACTTGGGATTGTGTAGTTCACAGGCTGAACACTGCAGTATGAGGTACCATATCACACCCCTTGTTGTGAAAGCCGCTGTCAGTATCACCCTAATCTCTCACTATCCAGGGGACTTGGGATTGTGTAGTTCACAGACTGAACACTGCAGTATGATGTACCATATCACACCCCTTGTTGTGAAAGCTGCTGTCAGTATCACCCTAATCTCTCACTATCCAGGGGACTTGGGATTGTGTAGTTCACAGGCTGAACACTGCAGTATGATGTACCATATCACACCCCTTGTTGTGAAAGCCGCTGTCAGTATCACCCTAATCTCTCACTATCCAGGGGACTTGGGATTGTGTAGTTCACAGGCTGAACACTGCAGTATGAGGTACCATATCACACCCCTTGTTGTGAAAGCCGCTGTCAGTATCACCCTAATCTCTCACTATCCTGGGGACTTGGGATTGTGTAGTTCACAGACTGAACACTGCAGTATGAGGTACCATATCACACCCCTTGTTGTGAAAGCCGCTGTCAGTATCACCCTAATCTCTCACTATCCTGGGGACTTGGGATTGTGTAGTTCACAGACTGAACACTGCAGTACGATGTACCATATCACACCCCTTGTTGTGAAAGCCACTGTCAGTATCACCCTAATCTCTCACTATCCTGGGGACTTGTGATTGTGTAGTTCACAGGCTGAACACTGCAGTATGAGGTACCATATCACACCCCTTGTTGTGAAAGCCGCTGTCAGTATCACCCTAATCTCTCACTATCATGAGGACTTGTGATTGTGTAGTTCACAGGCTGAACACTGCAGTATGAGGTACCATATCACACCCCTTGTTGTGAAAGCCGCTGTCAGTATCACCCTAATCTCTCACTATCCTGGGGACTTGGGATTGTGTAGTTCACAGACTGAACACTGCAGTATGAGGTACCATATCACATCCCTTGTTGTGAAAGCCGCTGTCAGTATCACCCTAATCTCTCACTATCCTGGGGCCTTGGGATTGTGTAGTTCACAGACTGAACACTGCAGTATGATGTACCATATCACACCCCTTGTTGTGAAAGCCGCAGTCAGTATCACCCTAATCTCTCACTATCCTGGGGACTTGGGATTGTGTAGTTCACAGACTGAACACTGCAGTATGATGTACCATATCACATCCCTTGTTGTGAAAGCTGCAGTCAGTATCACCCTAATCTCTCACTATCCTGGGGACTTGGGATTGTGTAGTTCACAGACTGAACACTGCAGTATGAGGTACCATATCACACCCCTTGTTGTGAAAGCTGCAGTCAGTATCACCCTAATCTCTCACTATCCTGGGGACTTGGGATTGTGTAGTTCACAGACTGAACACTGCAGTTTGAGGTACCATATCACACCCCTTGTTGTGAAAGCTGCAGTCAGTATCACCCTAATCTCTCACTATCCTGGGGACTTGGGATTGTGTAGTTCACAGACTGAACACTGCAGTATGATGTACCTTGTCACACCCCTTGTTGTAAAAGCTGCTGTCAGTATTCCCCTAATCCCTCAATATAGGGGTATATATTTATGAACAACTTTAACCGGTTGACGCACAGACGAACTGGGGGTAATGCAAAATAAACAAACTACATGTAGCAAGTTTCAGATTTTCAGGCCCATCTGTCAACAGAACGCTTGACTATTATATAGTCATATATGTTGTGGCAAAACGTGGCTTGTATGGCCAATTCCCTTGTGGATATTGTGGCTGCTTAAATTAGCACTCTTTCCCAGGTAGTTTTCCCTCTTTATCTACATAGGTACAAACGTTTTATATTCAACTAATAGCTGTTCATATATGAAACCTCCGTGGCAACCTGCGGATGGTCGTGGGTTTCCCCCGGGCTGTGCCCGGTTTTCTCCCACCATAATGCTGGCTGCCGTCGTATAAGTGAAATATTCTTGAGTATGGCGTAAAACACCAATCAAATAAATAAATAAATTATATATGAAACAACTTTTATAAGCATGCACACGTGCAGTAGAGGTGTTGATAATAGCAGATCTCTTACCTCAACTACTTCCAAAGCCGACTGCCTTTAGCCAGTCACAGCGCTTCCCACTGATTAGCTCGCTTTCACAGCAGAAGCTTTTCACAGCAAGAAAATGGTAGGGTTGCTACCGTGCTCTAAAAGACACTGGGTTTCAATGCTGGCGTTTTTGAGGTTGTTTCTGCAACTGAAGAAAACTGTGGACGACAAAACGGCGGAGGGGAACACTCACTAATTTAAAGCCTAAAACTTAAAAGGCATACACACTTGCTGTATAAATGAAATTCTGTGTGTAACGTATGTGAAAACTGGTCATTTATTTGCTAAATTTTTTGTCTTTGTTTTTTTTTTTTTTTTTTTCTAGCCTCATTCATTCAGTCTGTGGATATGATCTTTAAAATCTCATAGGCTGAAATCAAGGTCTTGCTGGGTTGACTGTGGCTTCAAATTCAGAGCTTAGTTTGGTACCGGGTTTACTCCCTTATAAACATTTATGACCATAAAGTGAGCGACACTGTTTGACTTCAATGGAATACATCAAATAAATACATTAAGAAGTCTTTTCCTTCTACCTTAGATTGTTAAAGAGTTCAACACAAGAAAGAGAGATATAGCACAGATGCAGAGAGAGTTGGCCAATAAGAAAGACGCCCTGGAAAGACACCAGACAGTGATGGAGAAGGCCAAACAAGAGTGGCTCACTCCACTGAAGAGCCTAGTCAACAGAATCAGTCAAAACTTTAGTCTGTTTTTCCAGAGCCTGCACTGTTCAGGGGAGGTAGATCTCAGTGTACCAGAGAATCCAGTGAGTTATGGCCCTTGGGCTTTCTTTATCCTTCTAGGACACATGATATACCTATGCGTATTAATAATATGCTGTAATGAAAGACGTGCAGCATAGAGAGTAAAACTAGACCAGGGATGACAGTGTGATGGCTGGAAAATGGTAAGGTGGTTCTGACATAATCTTTCCCGAATTTCCTCCTCCTGTGTACATTGGTGCTATTATAAACACATACATACATACATAACTTGAACCCAAAATAAAGCTATAGAGAGAAGGTGGATTTTAATTTTAGTTCTCAGAACTTTTCAGAAAATTAAAGTGCAAATGAGTGAAAGAGCAGAGAGTGTATTGGTTCAGATGGACTTCAGACTATTCTGTATTCCTTTGCCTGGTTGATATGAATTTTTTAAATCTTCCTATGACACTGATTCAGTTTGAAAACAGATCTGGCTATTAATATGTAATAAAATCAGAATGCATTTATTTACATCCTTCATGGCTGACTGTCCACTTGTCTTGACAACGGAATTTCCTGATAGCCTGAACTTCCAGGATTGGGCAGAGGGTTAAGCCTGTCATTCGTGCAAGCTGTCTGCTGAAAGTCCAACGTTTACAAGTTCTATATCCCACTGATAGATTATGAGATAGTCTGGCCTTATTTTCCGTTTAGGAATATTTTATAATTAGGAGTAATTATAAGACTAAGTTAACGTAAGGCATTCAACTTAACTTAGAGGAAAATGATTGCTGTCACCAGAAATCACGACCAAGCTAGTGACATTGACAGGTCGTTGTTGCTCAACTTACTGCAGTAATTTTTAGACTTACATGCTCAAGAAAAACTTTGGGTCTTTCGCGACAATTTCAGTTTTAACTTCATCTTATATTTTCTTCTCTGTTTTCAATACTTCCTTCTCACAATCCCTTTCTCTATGTTGCATGCATTTTCTGTTGTTTTTTTTCTGGCAGACTCACTCGTATTTTCTCTCCTGTAGCCTTTCTCGTCTACTGGCACTTTGATTGACAGCTATTGCGTCACTTGACCACAAGACTGCATTTCCAAATGAACCTGAATCCATCATCGGTAGCAGTCTTGGACTGGTCGTTTGTAGACAAACATGATGTTGCCTTGAAAATTCAGCCTGAAAGTTGAAAGGCACATATCAGGAAGCTGTAATTTTGCACATGAGCTGTATTCAGTGAACCCTGTCATAATGGGGAGTCTGAATTTTCCAACCTCGATCCGACTACCTTGCTAATGCGTTAAATAAGCTTTCGATAGACCTGCCCATGTTTACGATAACCTGCTTAACTCAAGACTGTTGTCTGTGTGTGACAGGAAGACTATGAGAAGTATGGCATTCGGATCAAGGTGAAGTACCGGGACACAGAGCCTCTAAGGGAGTTAACTCCATTTCACCAGAGTGGTGGTGAGAGGAGTGTTGCCACAGTGCTGTACATGATGGCTCTACAGGAGTTAACCAATTGTCCCTTCAGGTGTGTCGACGAGATCAACCAGGTAAGACAGGGGCATGTACAGTTGACGTGTATCAGGTGTCACAAGTTGGCCGTCTGAATTTCCAAATGTTGACCAAAGTGCAAGCTTTTGAGAACATCTTCCTCTCACCTCAAAGTTATCCTCAGATTTGTTATATATTTATGATGCTATCCTTAAAGAGGTTCCGTTCATTGTTCCATATGGTGATAGCCTTGGTGGCAACGAGCAAAGTTTTGGCATTTGTAGGGCCGATTGCACAGTCAGAAACTTGCAAAAGGTCAGAGGATATACCTCAGGCACTTAGGTTTTCTCCACCCAGAAAACTGACCATTATCGTATAAGTAAAAAATTGTTAATATGGTGTCCAGCAGTAATCAAACAATTTATAGGAATAAGAGGTTGATGGTTAGTGAGAATAGAACTTTTCACACTTCATTCAAAACAAGAGTGTTTGATGTGATATTGATCCCATGATGACATGATTTTGTGACCATCCTGGTGATGTCACCACCAACTCATGCGGGATATATTTTTGACATTCCTTTTCCCATACATTCAGAGCATTTCAACTAAATTTGCTCCACAGCAGTATTCATAAGAGGTTTTTTTCAGCAGTGTTATTTAACCCTTTTCCATGTGTGCTTGTCAGGGAATGGATCCAATCAATGAGAGAAAGGTGTTTGAGTTAGTTGTGCATACAGTCTGTAAGAGGAGTTCCTCTCAATACTTCCTTCTCACACCAAAGGTCAGTACTCCTCTTATTTATTTACTTACTTATTTATATGATTTGTGTTTTATGCTGTACTCAAGAATATTTCACTTACACTACGGCGGCCAGCATTATGATGGGAGAAAACAGAGCAGGAAACTGTCTGCAAGTTGCTGCAGACCTTCCCCTATACAGTACTTCTTTTATGTTGCCTTGATATTGGTACGGTCTCCTTATACATTATTGCATGCAGTTCTTTAGTAAGTTGAGAGTTTGCCTAGGGTCACACCAGTTTTCCTCAACCTTAAGAATGACCATCAAATAAGTGAAACATTTTAAAGTATGGAATAAAACAATTTAATAAATAAATATAAATGCATTATTTGTGCTCAGAATGGTGAAGATCATAAAATGTCAGTTTTCTTCTAGGAATAATGTTGTAATGGTTTGAGATATTTGGTGAGTCATTTAGTTACCTTGTGTTCCATTCATACTTCTGACTGGCAGTGGAGTGGTGACTGATTATAGGAAAAAGGACTCCAGAGAATTTGGACATTCCACTGTTCAGTTTCAAAAGCTTTTTGAGCTACACCATCATGTAGGAAACTAACTCCACCAATGCATAACACTGGCATAATTGTTGGTGTAGAACAATACATCAGAGAATTACCCATATGCTAGTAGAACATACTGATAGATCTCCGCTTCTGTTCTTGTTGTAGTTGTTGCCAGACCTGGAATACTCAGATAACATGAGAGTCCTGTGTGTGTATAATGGGCCTCTGATGATGAACCACACAGAATGGAGATTGAAAAAGTTCATCCACCGCCGGCAGAGACTTACAGAGGAAGTAGGCTGAGAGGGAAATACATGCTTATATAACTTGTTCTGCAGGTAGCGGGCGACACAGAATTATAATTATTACTAGAGTGGTTGCCCAGGTGTTCAGTGGAAAGGAAAAACTTCTGTGATTATGTGATTATTGGTCAATATTGTTGCTCAACATTGCTCTGACAAAATATTGTACTAGATATTTTTCAGCTTATATGTGGGAGGTCTTTGCCAGTGTTCTCATGGCATGTGAGGATGGGTGAGCTCTGCTCAAATTCTTGTGGCTTGTGAGGATGGGTGAGCTCTGCTCAAATTCTTGTGGCTTGTGAGGATGGGTGGGCTGAGGCAGTGTTCTTATGGTTTGGAAGGAGAGTTGGGCTGAGCCAATGTTCTCATGGCTTGTGAGGATCGGTGGGCTGAGCCAATGTTTCTATGGCTTGTAGGGGTAAGTGGGCTCTGCCATTGTTCTCATGGCTTGTGAGGATGAGCTGTTTTCGCAGCTTGATTGTCTTGGTTTGCTACGAAAGTGTTCTCACAGATTGGGGTTGGATGGGTTAAACCAGTGTTTTCACACCTTGTGTTGTGGTGGGCTGTGTTCTCACAGGTTGTGGGCTGGTGGGCTAGGCCTGCAGGATATCCTACTGAGAAACTGTAAATTTTAGCACCAGAAGTATTATCTCATTACATTTATTTGCCTCCAAAAATGCTCTTTTTTGGTTGAATTTATAGGTCATTTAGGGTAGTTGAACAAACACACAGGCAGGTGCTGTTAATATTTAAATTCTTGACATCGTATTCATACTAAGAGAGAATGATCAGAATGATTCTAAGATTCTTTCTTAAGAACTGACAATTGCAATGTACAGATGTAGAGCCATGCGTTTTGGAGAATATGTGTGAATACTATCGAGGGAAATACTGTAACTCGGTTTAACAATAAACTGAAAAACACTGTGAAAACAGCCAAACTGTTAATTGTAACTGACTAATTATGCAGTGTGTTGTGAAGTAATGAAGGTACGAGGGCAAATCCTACATGTTGGGTTCATGGTATATATAAATATATATATCAATGGGAAACATTCCTGTCCTGAACCACACTGAATACCACCCAAGTCTGTGATATTGCAGACTGTTTTACTCCATGTTATGTTCTATTGTGACAAGTAACTTCAAATATGTGAACACCAAGCCCCGGGTGTAATGTTGTTAATCTGATAATTACCTGTATATCATTATGCAATACTGTGAAGCTTACATACATTATGCAACATCCTGAAGCTTACATACATTATGCAATATTGTTAAGCTTACATACATTATGCAATACTGTCTCCAGTTTCAACACTAGCCAAATCCCTGGATTGTAATCCAAACTAGGGCTAGTACACTAAACATTAAATTTAGACTCCCTGCTCAGCATAATAGGACCTGCTTGCCACACAGGGTTAACATCACTGTATAAACCATTAAACATGCTTGACCTTTTGACCTAGCGCAACACACAGTCTTGCTTAAGATTAGCCCTATTATTAGTGATGTTGATGTCCTTGCATGGAGCTATGATCAACATCTGTCAAGAAAAATGCTTTAAAGAAGCTATACTGGAGGTTGTGACAAAAAAAATCCATATTCACTTATCAAATTTAATTTTCTGTATTTACCTAGTATAGTTAAAATTACTACTGGTCTAACACTAGGTCAGGAAGTATCACTTACCTGTACTGTTTATTGTAACAGCAAGAGTGTGATTGGATTTGCACTGATTTATGGATTTTGCCAAAAATCTGCAGTTTAGACTTTCAGAGTTCACATATTTGTACATTAAAATGTACATGTATTTTGGAATCATCCACTGCATACTTTGTACAAAAACTACATTGTGCCTGTGTTTTAGTTCTGGTAATGCCTGTATTTGCAGGATGGGTTAAGAAGTGGTTTCCGGTTTCCTCCCACCATAGTGCTAGCTGCTGTCTTCAGAGTGAAGTAGGGGGCCTCCGTGACTCGGTTAGCAGCGTAATGACCCAGGGGCCTCTCACCAATGCAGTCGCTGTGAGTTCTAGTCCAACTCATGCTGGCTTCCTCTTCAGATGTGCATGGGGAGGTGTACCTGCAGATGGTCATGGGTTTCCCCAGGGCTCTGCCCGGTTTCCTCCCACCATAATGCTGGCTGCCGTCATATAATTGAAATATTCTTGAGTACGGCGTAAAACACCAATCAAATAAATAAATAAATCAAAATGAAGTATTCTTGACTGCAGTGTAAAACACCAATCAAATGAATAAACAAGTTATTCTGTAACGGATATGATGTGGTACATGTATATGCATTTTGTAATAATCCGGCATATACTTAAGACAAAAGAGGAGGTGTATGTACTTGTATATATGTGATTCAGGTTATACTTGCAAGGGTTGAGAAGTTATGATATAAGTGGTTTACTGTGGCGCGTAGCAGTAATGTAGAGCTAGTGTACAGAATATATAGTGTGTGGTATGCCATGAAGTGTGCTGTTATGTGCCTATGGTAGGGTCATTATACATGAAATCAACCAGGAAATTGGGTCATAACCAAAGAGCTTGACACAAATGACGGAAAACTGTGACTCGGTTGTCTGGTGAATTCAGTTCCACTTTGCACATCCTAGCGTAACCAGCTGAAATGACTAGAATAATTAAAGATAAGCCTATAGGCTTATATGAGAACCGTGTCATATTTCACAAGTTTATTAAGGACGTTACTGTCCTATTTGCTGGGGAATTTCTTTCATTGTACATTTGCTGTTGTTCAGTATACATGCCCACTATTGATACAGTTTGATGTTTTCTGTGCTGTATTTTGTGTAGGTCCTCCACATGTAATAAATTGATTACAGCCAAGTTTACCTGTGTAACTTTCATTTGTTTGTAGCTACACTATATTCTTGATTGCGGTGAAGTACTACTCATATGAAGGTGAATAAAGGCATGATGTTAAATAGATGCATAGGAGGAACCAGGAATTTAGCAGCCTGTAATACTGTACTTCTACAGATCAAGCTCTCAAATTCTAAACCACACCTCCTGTAATTTGCAAGTATAGTACATGTGTAATTGATGATTATCACCTTCCTTGAAAAAGAGAAAAAGATCTCGGGCTTTGTGTCTGTGTGTCATCAAAAGGCCAGTGAGTTCTTGTTTGAATGAGGGCAGGTACAAGAGGCATTAACCTCTTAATATGCCCTGTTTATCTAGCCTTGGTAGCCAGCTGACCTGGTTTTGTCACCTATTTTTTCAAGAGCTTCCATATGGTCAATCGTAAATATCCTGTTCTACACATCCATGACTGAGAAGATACCAGCTGGTCAGTTGTACTTAACACTGTACAGAATACCTGAAACATCCTGCAAATTCAATTCTATTGTTGTCAGCATAGAATGTTCAAGATTACCAGTTAAATCACATTAATTCTATAGACAAGTATGCTAATAATGCAGTGAAATGACAGATATAAATAGACTGACCTATGGCTGACTTGCTCTCACTGATGGCACACGCTATGGGCTTGACCAGGATTTACTGTAATACTCAAGAAAAGCCAAGCAAATCTATCATTACACCACATATTTCATACTGAAAAAGATTTAGTTGTTCGTATGTTAAAATATGTACTACGCAGCATCTATCACAGAGCTGCAGACATGACGTCAGAATGTTTGACACCTGGTGGCATGGTCTGAAAAATGAGATATATTGATCAGAAAAGAGTTTTCCCAAAAAACATGGGATACCATGTCCTTTTACTGACAACTGCATGTGTTGCAATATGTATGTCTGTAAAATATACTGTGGTAGTAGCAAAGAGAACGAGCTGAGAAATTCATATATTCCCAAGTCACAGCAGGAGGGTAATACAATCAATTAAATGCAGGTAAACTCACACAACGCATATACAGTCTTTATTATGTAACAAAAACATGTACAAAAAATGTTACATGTACAAGAGTGGGTTAATTATGGTAAATGAGCAATATTACTGTAATACATGTGTTAAAAAACGGAGGAACGCAGCCCAACTTTTCTCTTGTATATTATCTTAATTATCACAAACACAGGCCTACATGGTCTGTACATAGCCATACAGGCAAACAGAGGAACTTCACAAAGTTCATGTATTACTTCTGTGGTTGATTCCACAATGGCAGTTTTGACTCGAGTCTTAAATCTTAATTCAACTCTTGTTTTTAAGGGGTTAATATTAGGGGCCTGAAAGAAAGGTTATCATATGTTCAGACAAATCTGTCTTAATTTGAACATCTGTTCCCATAAAATATACATTACATTAAAGTTCTGTATATTGGTTCAAGTCTGAACTCGCTTTGTGCAATTAGCCCCTGCACTGAAGATGACTTTGAAAATGCAGTGCTTGCTCAGGACTTGGGTTTTGGAAAACATTTGCATTTATACATGATAAATTATTGCCCTTGCATCTTGTAAAATAATAGGAAATTGCATGACCTGTACACACCATAGGTTGCGAAACTATAAGGATGAGTATGCTGATACAGTTTGCCCATTATGCCAATGTCTCCTTTGGGCTGTCAGTATGAAAAGAAGTCCATTACCTAGCAGTATGCAACTTCCCTATAGTTAGTCTCCATGGCATTTCACACTTTTCTTTGATCTCTACATATTATGTGACTTAACTGCGCAGCCATGTAATTTTCTTTCTATTACACAACAAACGTTTGAGAAACAGCTGATGCATGATGGGTTCCAAACACGGTTGTTGAAATAGACAAAAATTACGACAACAGATAGTCTGGTAAAAAAACAACTATGTCTTTGATGGTAATTGTTTTATAGCTTGGAAATATAAAAGTAGTCAATGGGTTCTTAACTGCAGAGCAACAATGATTAGTAAAATCACTTTTTAAATATGGAGTTTGGGTTTAAAGGTGTGGCAAGTCCTTGTAGCAGCCATTCACAATTAGATTTCCCAAGATTGACTTCACAATTTCCACACAAGAGGTTGTCATGTTTCTCCACCCAGTGACGCAAGCTTCTACAGATGACCTAATATGTGTACTGTATTGTGGAGACAAGCTACAGGGAAGTTGCATACTTCTAGGTAATGGATTTCTGGTATGAATAAACACAAAATAGCTCAAAACTCTAGGTTGTAAGCTTGAACTGGGTGGGGTGACTTCACCTCTGAACACAAGTAGTCATAAAAGTGAAGTTCGTTCATAACAATGAGCCAAATCACAGGTTACTTTCATCATATCATTGATACTGTTCAACAAACTTCAGCTTTTGTTCAGCAAACTTCAGCCTTTGTTCACGAACAATGAAACTACATTTACCCTCACCATGACACTACAGGAAGTAAACCATGAACATCTGGCTACAAAATGGTACTGCATTTAAATCTGTTTAAGGCTTATGCAACATTTTACCAACACATATGGAACTCAGCTTATAGATACACTGAGACTGTCAAAAGGGAATAAAAATTCACATTAGACTCAGTTGCTGAGGAGTGAACTGTGGAAAGGGAACAAAACTCCACAAGGGTCTCAGTTACTGAAATGTAATGGAAGCTGGAAACAATACTTTAAACAAAATACTACACCCATGAGCATTTCAAATACTGGTGCACTGGAAACGTTCTATATAATAACAGTGTGTGCAATTTGGCAGTTGTGGGATACAACTCATGCATTTGGTGAACCATGGCTGCTGAAGACCAGGAACAACTCACTGATTCATGGACACCATAGATCACAGGGCGACATCTTGGTGAAAACTACAGCACTGGTATATAAATAATTCAAACAAACTGATTTTGAAGTTGTACGTATGTATATATATATATATATATATTTATATTGTATATGAAAGTTTATATATGCACATGTCACCATTCTGTTGGCTTGTTTAACGCAGTTTTGCTTCTAGTTCACCGTTTTGTTTCATTCTGACTGTATCATCTCCTCCCCCAAGAAACTCACCATTAACAAACACTCTGGGTACCTGCAAGGCGAAAAAGTTATAGACAAAAAATTGTGACATAAACATACAAATTATCATACATTGCATCTGATCAAGTCATAAAAATAATCAATATTTGTATTCACGAATTTGCTGAATACAAGGCATGATGGTTAGCCTATCTACTTGTATATCGTTTGCCATCCACATCTGGAGCTGCCTGCACAATGAAATTTTCGAATTAAGGCGTGTGTAGAAAATTCAAGTTGATCAATACATGTTCATTTACATTTATAAGCTTTGTAAAGCATATATATATATATATATGCAGCAACTGCCAGCACGTACGTGAGCCCACAGTGTCACGCTTCACTGGCCAACACTCTCCTCTAGCTTTCCGGTAAATAGCTCCCGGGTATGGCGACACGCTTGCAGCCGCCCAATATTAACTATGTCTAGCTGGCCCTCACTTAAGACAATATTTCGCTAATAGCCCGCAGCATGTAATGATCGACGAGGTGACAATAGTTAATGTTGCGGCACATGATACAGCAGATTCATATGTAACTTTATTCAGGTGTTAAACAAAGCACACCTGCAATATTTTTTATAATAATTCACAGGTGTATTCAGTCTTCAGGATGTGTATTCATGTATGCTTCAGATTTATGAAATGTAATGGCCGCCAGATCAACAGTGACTGTATCCAGCAGGCCAGCATTAGCAGTACATTTTGTTCATAGACTCAGAATATTTTACATAAACGTTGCACTCACCGATCGCCCCCCTGTCAATGTGCCCAGGTAGTTCTGAATATCGTCACAGTTTGGATGGTTTTCTATTTCCATCACTTCATAATCGTCTGTCGGCAATACCCCTTCCGATATTAACTGTTGAAAAGCCTGCTTCGCTTTCGTGCAGAACGGACAATAGGATTTGGAAAACACCATCACCTTTTTGCCGGCAATCTTTGCATTTACGATCTCCTTAACGCCTGCCATGTCGTTTTGTCGTCTGCCAGTTAACTTGTGAAATAGACTTGAGCTTAACGCGTCTCTACTGCAAACAAGTGAGGCAGTGTGAACAGCAGTTCGCCGGTTGAGGACACGAACTATGGTAGTGAGGACCGTTATCATTACTTTAACCCGCCACCAGAGGGCAGCACGAGGTTTTCACCTTTTATTATAATATCCAGTCGTCTTGGCAGCAATCAGACGCCATTTTGCGTAGTAATATATCCACAAGTATGCGGTTTGATACTGGCGGATCACAACTGTAATGGTGCGCTACAAATCAGTTCGCGATACAAAAGATAAGGAAACCAGTTGTTCGCTTGGTTTTGCAAAGTTTATCACTTTAATAAAGGAGCAAGTGAATTTCTGCAGAAAAAGACCTACTCTAAATGCACGACTCCCTAGTTTAAATAAATGCAAATGTGAGTTCTCACCTTAAGGTTTGGAAATAGTCCTTGACACGACTGCCATATGTCAAGATCAATGTCCAAGGCCATTCCTCGCTGACAAGCAAGCTGGCACTGCAGTGTGTCGAAAGCCGATGCGGCTCCAAAGGGGTGGATAAGTCTGTAGCGTTAAATTTAACTAGGTGTATCCGCGGTTAACTGCATGTAGCTAGATAACAGCAGTCTCACCTTGACCTCGCTCTAGCAAATGCCTCAGAAGCAGAGGATTCATTTTAATAATTGGAACATACGGGTCTTACATAGAATAAATAAAACAAATAAAACAAACTGAACAGGATATTCACTCGGGTTCCAAAAATACATAGCCTATTTTACCGGCAGTTTTGTCTAAACACGAACTGCCATGTTAAAACATAGGCAGGTAGTAGGTCCACCATACTATAAAGCGGCGACTTCATTCTTCACTAAAACTGCGAATTCTGGAGAAATGCAAATCGGTCAGATCGAGCCTGGACTTAAAGAAGACAGGTGTCATAAGGTTGAGATCGACTATCTACCGTACATGAATTTTGTATTATTCAATGAAAGGCAAGAAAACGTTTCAAATTAAAGAAATTTGTCTATTTAATTGTCTCTCCGTGCAGAAAAATTATATAGTGATAAGTAATGATTCTTAAGAACTGAAAAAGAAATAATAATAATTTTTGTTTGGTAAAATTAAGAATTGTTTTACCTCCAAACATATGCCGTTACATTAATACTGCTTCTGCCTGTGTCTGTTTCTATCAACAGAACGGAAAATGTGCTAACTTCATTAAGGAATTCAAGAAAATTACCATAATATACCAGAAAACATTTTTGACTGTAAAAAATGTGTTTATATCGAAACATGAGTCAATGAGACAAAATTTTCGAGAATGATTCGCGCATAGGCCTATATAAATGTACATCTTTATGGCATTTGTAACGTAAAAACATGCGCACCACCTCTCCACCCCCACGCCATCTCCTACTACACACATAACCCACACAGTACTGGCATCATTAGTCCTCCAACTACAGTTACCGTTGTGAGATGAAATTACAGGTAGCGTTCATATGGAACAGCTTTCTAACCGTCGACTTGACGTCAGAAGAGTTTACTTCTATGCTCAGATTTGACTAAGTTTATATGGACATCCAAAGGGATCTACTATAAAGGCGCTGAGGTACGCGCATGTCAGGGATGTGGGTCAACTATATCCCTTGCAAACTTCCTGTGCCATGCATGGTGTGGTCAGTCATTCAATGTGATGAGGGAATGTCGTATACGTAAGAGGTACGCATATGAGCTTGGGATATACCCCGTGTGATACAGGACATGTGACGCATCTGATCTTCATTGCTTCCTAATAAATGCTAGCGAAAACTTATCATTTGTGACGAACGATCAAAATATGTTAAACCATCCCAAATGATGGAGGAAATATATTACCCAGTTTTATGTGCTGGCAAAAATATGGGATGCCATCATGAGAAAGTGGTGAAAGAAAATGTTGGACGCCATCCTTTGTATGTATTTGATGAAATGTGGGATAGTACCCTATGTGATGAAGGAAATGTGGAACACCATTCTGTGCATGGTTTCTCACATGTCTTCCATCAGACAATTCCAAAATGTCACCAACTGGTCAACCGTGGCCAAGTGGTTAATGTGCTAGCGCAGCAGAATAACTATCTCACCAAGGCGGTCGCTGTCAGTTCAAGTTCCGCTCATATCGGCTTCCTCTCCGGTCGTATATGAGAAGGTCTTCCAGCAAGATAGAGATGGTTAGGGGTTCCTCCCGGGCTCTGCCTGGTTTCCTCCCACCTCGTTGATGGCCGCCGTGGTATAAATGAAATGTTCTTGAGTAGGGCGTAAAGCACAAATAAATAAATGAAACTTCATCAAATGGTTTCCCATAATTTCCTCCAACGCATAGTTTGTACTCGGTCCAACACTTTGTAAACAACTTAGAACGGTGACCTCAAAATTCTCAACCACTTACAGAATAGTATCGCATTACTATTTAGGAATGCGTGTCACATTTCCTCCTTCACCCATGATGGTGTGCCACATTTCCTCCTTCACCCATGATGGTGGGCCACTTCTCCCATCACCCATGATGGTGTGCCACATTTCCTCCTTCACCCATGATGGTGGGCCACCTTTCCTCCTTCACCCATGATGGTGTGCCACAATTACTCCCATTACCCATGATGGTGTGCCACATTTCCTCCTTCACCCATGATGGTGTGCCACAATTCCTCCTTCACCCATGATGGTGTGCCACATTTCCTCCTTCACCCATGATGGTGTGCCACAATTACTCCCATCACCCATGATGGTGTGCCACATTTCCTCCTTCACCCATGATGGTGTGCCACATTTCCTCCTTCACCCATGATGGTGTGCCACATTTCCTCCTTCACCCATGATGGTGTGCCACATTTCCTCCTTCACCCATGATGGTGTGCCACAATTCCTCCTTCACCCATGATGGTGTGCCACATTTCCTCCTTCACCCATGATGGTGTGCCACAATTCCTCCTTCACCCATGATGGTGTGCCACATTTCCTCCTTCACCCATGATGGTGTGCCACATTTCCTCCTTCACCCATGATGATGTGCCACAATTCCTCAGCCACTCATACAACTCAACGCCTCCACTTACATCGGTTTGCAAAGCATTTAAAGGGTGACTGATAATTTCTCTTCATCACATAGTTATTTGAACTCAGTTGAAATTCAGTTGCAAAAGGCTGTTACCATTGAGTGCATGTACACTGAAAGGAAAAATTAAGTTGCTAAAAGTATAGGCCTCGTGTGTTTTCTAGGTGGTAGGATAGATTTTTGTTAGGTGTCAAAACTATGTTATATATGACAACTTACTACTTTTGCTGCTGAACGGGTTGTTGCGTTGCCATTATTAACATGTATTATGTTACACTATATTCAATATTCAGGATATATTTAGTATGTTTAACATCACGCAGAATACATAATAAGTTGTGTTATGTCAAGTTTAACAGATTAGTTTTCAGGGTGTATCAAGAACCTGTAGAACTGAATGAATGAATGAAAAAATGGTTTAACACCACATTGGCAGTATTTCAGGCATATCATAGCGAGCACGTGTTAATTAAAGCCACGCAGAGACTATGGCTTCAAAATAAGAATGGCAGTGTCTGCAATCAGAAAAAGGAAACTCACACTTCTATAATCAGGCAACAAATGAACAATCAGCTATAATTCGAAAACCGCATTCAATATATTTTGTACACAATACCCTACTCTGCTTAGAAATATTTTCTAAATGCTCAACTATACAGTAGGGCCAGCAATTTAATCAAAGATCTGAAACACATTTAAGAGTTAACTGTGTGGAATCACCTTGCCGAAGATCGGCAAAGTCCACACATACAAAGATACCGAATAACTTATAGTCAACCAAGGTTCCATCCAAGCGTGACATTGTTTTGTTTATATTCATGTGTATCAAGTTCAGTAGTAATGACAACACATATTGACGTCAGAAGTATGATAAAAGTTTTAGTTCAATTTTTTTTATTTAGTTTTTCTTCTTAAAATATGTGTATTGTTTTTTAAGTTTCCAAAAACTTCGCAATAAAACCCCTACGTAACCAAGTACCCACAATGCACAATCCACATATATCTGCATTTTAAACTCCATGACTCCAGCCACTTGATCTATACTAATTGATGTCGCAGGCCCGAATGCCAAAATATGCTTATATTCTATATTCGCATAAGATCATACGTACAGGCCTATTGTCGAAGCCGTTCTAACGTAGGCAATTTGATATCAATGCACTAATTAGTTGTAAAAATAAACCTTTTCTTAACATAACACACGCATGCCCATCTTCCAGGGCAGATCGGGTTGCTTTTTCTTCTCAGAGTTATTGTTGCGCTGATTGAACTTTGACATTTGCTCTTTGTTTACCTTTTTTTAAAGAAGAAGCCAGTATATAGAATATCAAGGCTCCTTTATGTGTCTCATACTATGGTCGTAAGTTATCTAGCGCCGTTAAGTTTTGTTTTGTCACCAAGGCCACAGCTGATAAGAGCAAATGGCTTGAAGCCTTAGGCAATAGCAAATTTAGCCTTTTTGAGAAGCAATGCATTATTGGTTTTTAAAGTAAAGAACTATTTTTGCCTCGGAAGGCATTAAGCAAAGCATTCTTAAAACACGTTTCTCATGTCGGTCCTTTTATCAAAAATTTTAGTTTTTATGTTGATTTTGTTTTTGGACAGTGAAAACTTTCTTTAAGATCGATAGGACTGACATAAGAAGCCAGACGGTATTGTACACGTGCGATCATACTTTACGTCACATGACAGAGGGCCTTGGTAACCAACCAGACGTTGTCAACACAGCTAGACAGTAAATATTGGTGAGAATCGTCGCAATCCGTCATCACAGCGTCAGTTGTCACAGTCTTCACAGTTCTCCTTCCATCATGAGAGAAATCGTCCACCTGCAAGCTGGCCAATGCGGCAACCAGATCGGTGCTAAGGTAAGGTTTTAGAATATAGGCATTTGGGGGTTGATTTCTCCAAATCACAAACTGTCACATTGCTGATAAATATTGGTAATGTAGATGTTTGATTGACTGACTGATCGATTGATTGATTGATGGTGTTCATGCACGTGCTCTAGAGTTTTTCGCTGATATGGCACCGGATAGGTTTATGAGTAGTGGAAACCGGAGTACTGGGAGGAAAACACCCATCTGCGCTAGGTACCTAGTAAACCTATTGACTTTCTGATCTTGAACCATGTGGGCCAGAGATGCCCCTGTATAAACGTGTATGTGTGTGCTATATAGGGGAATATGATAACACGAATACATGGTCTGCTATCTATTTCAGTTCTGGGAAGTCATCTCAGACGAGCACGGTATCGATCCGACCGGAACCTATCACGGCGACTCCGATCTCCAACTAGAGAGAATCAACGTTTACTACAACGAGGCCACAGGTTAGCTTGTCTTACTATCCATGCTATACGTCGTTAATTATATATACATATATTAGTTTACTATCAGTTTAGTTTGAGATCTATAAGATCTGACACAATGTTACTTTCTTACTTATGTAGAACCAATCTGTCTAAAGGCAACGTTATACTTAATAAGTCGTTTAGGCAAACAAACAGAGCATTTGGACATCGCAGTGACAGTCAAATCGAACTTATGGCGAGAGTTATAGCTCGGGTTGGATGAGAACTTAAGACTTATTTGCGTTCCGTCGACAAGTAAGCGCTTCTTTATACCATAAAACGACACGATTTATCTAGAATCGGCGAGACTTGTATACACAGTCGCATACCGTTGTAATTTTCTCACAGCGTCAGAAAACTACGACTGCTTCCAGATGAGTTGAATCGGGTAATAACCGTTTATGACCCTCAGTATTCAGTTGGAAAGTGTAGCATCCAATCGCTGTCCAGTTTGGGTCATTTGACACTTCATCAAAAAGGCAGCGGAAAAAACTTAGATGGTTGCTAAAGAACCAAAGGAAAATTGGAACACCATTAACAACAGGGGCTGTTTCTCAAAGGGGTCGTAACGTTACGCCCGTCGCAATTACCAAGGCGACAGATGCGACAGATGCGACATCATGGAGTTTAGGCCGGCTTAATGTCACGATCCTTTGAGAAACAGCTCTCTGCGACCAGTTGAGTTGCGTTGAGTCGCGGCTTCAGTTCATATACATGTCTAAAATTTTAGTCGCTATAAAATAACTTGAAAATAAGTATCACTGATATTTTCCGTTGTACTGGCATTGTGAATTTATACTTCAAGAAAAACTGACCTGCATGCAATGAGTTTGGAACGTCCCAAGTTTAAGACCCATCTAATGAATCTATTGCTATATTACACCATGTATTTGTATTTTCAGGAGGGAAATATGTTCCACGTGCCGTACTGGTGGATCTGGAACCAGGAACCATGGATTCCGTCCGCTCCGGTCCATTTGGTCAGCTTTTCAGACCAGATAACTTCGTGTTCGGTCAGAGCGGTGCCGGTAACAACTGGGCCAAGGGCCACTACACCGAAGGGGCCGAACTGGTCGACTCCGTTCTGGACGTGGTGAGGAAGGAGGCAGAAGGTTGTGACTGTTTGCAGGGGTTCCAACTGACACACTCCCTAGGTGGGGGTACTGGGTCTGGAATGGGTACCCTCCTTATCAGCAAGATCCGAGAGGAGTACCCTGACAGAATCATGAACACATTCTCAGTTGTTCCGTCACCAAAGGTGAGTTAACACACAACACCTAAGCACTAGTTCACTTTCGTGTAGGCAACAAGCAGAGCAATCAATACATTTCTATGTACTTTTGTTGGTTGTATACGTGAATTATTTTTTAGTAGATCGTCAAACATCAATTATTAATCATTTTCATGATTAAAGAGATATCGTATACGCATATCTCATGAAGCATTTTCATTCAACAGGTATCCGACACGGTTGTGGAGCCGTACAACGCCACTCTGTCTGTCCATCAGTTGGTAGAGAACACAGACGAAACGTACTGTATCGACAACGAGGCTCTCTACGACATTTGCTTCCGAACCCTGAAGCTGACCACCCCAACATACGGGGACTTGAACCATCTTCTCTCGGCTACAATGTCAGGTGTGACCACCTGTCTGCGATTCCCTGGTCAACTCAACGCTGACCTCCGTAAACTGGCTGTCAACATGGTACCCTTCCCCCGTCTCCACTTCTTCATGCCCGGATTTGCCCCTCTCACTTCCAGGGGTAGCCAGCAGTACAGAGCCCTCACTGTCCCAGAACTCACCCAGCAGATGTTTGACGCCAAAAACATGATGGCCGCCTGTGATCCCCGTCATGGCCGCTATCTGACCGTGGCCGCTATGTTCCGTGGTCGTATGTCCATGAAGGAAGTTGACGAACAGATGTTGAATGTACAGAACAAGAACAGCAGCTACTTTGTGGAATGGATCCCCAACAACGTCAAGACCGCCGTCTGTGACATTCCACCTCGTGGTCTGAAGATGTCCGCCACATTCCTTGGCAACAGCACGGCCATCCAAGAGCTGTTCAAAAGAATCTCCGAGCAATTCACCGCCATGTTCCGTCGTAAGGCTTTCCTTCATTGGTACACCGGTGAGGGTATGGACGAGATGGAGTTCACTGAAGCTGAGTCAAACATGAACGACTTGGTGTCCGAGTACCAGCAGTACCAAGATGCCACAGCCGAGGAGGAGGGCGAGTTTGACGAAGAGCAGGGCGAAGGAGAGACAGACGCTTAAACAACGATAAGAAACGACAAAAGAAAGTCAAACTAATACTGAACACTAGAAATTCAAGAAGAACGAAGTTTGAAACACTAAATCTCATTTGTCAAAGCCTAAAACGTGAAGTCGCCATATTTTTGTATTGCTTTGTTGTTTGTTTGTTTTTTTTAATTATTGTAATGTTTTTTTGTTTATATTTATTTAACAAATCAACCGTTTTGTGTGGTGCAGCAACCCGGATTACAGAAGTCTAACATTTCATTGATATAAGTAAATATTTTGTTGATCTGACTAACGTTCGCCTAATTTAACGACAAAAATGTTTTCCTCGTTTGTGTCATCAAGCTTGTTATTGGATTAAAACACAAATCACTAATTTTTTAACCTCTGAAGACTCCCAATTAATCTTTGTCTGATTATTCATTCTCGCGAAATCCCTCACATGGGATTATTTTCGAAAGGTATCAGACTGCTATTGCATTTGTTGGGGTATGCATATACATAGTCAAAGCTATTCCCCTTATACGATAGAACACTTAGTATGTTTATATATACGTTTCACGGAATAGTGCATTTCTCAAGATTCCGTCTTCCATGCGCGACACTGTTAACAAATATTAACATTTTTATTCGTCACTCAAATATCTATTTGACCGGTGGTTTACGTCGTAAGGCGTAAGGCTGGATTTAAAGTAAACTGCAGTGTCCAGTCGGTACGTTGGACATGTATATCTTACTTATCATATAACTTAACAACAATGGTTTCCCGTCACGCCGACTTTTCGATAAGAGGGATAGTTTCAAATTTGACATTGTTAATTATCTCTACCGGGATATAGAGATTTACCTAAAGATCCTGCAGAGTTTCCTGGTCATTTCAGCTTACACCAAGAACTCCACATCAATCCCCACGAACTCAGATAACTGTGTTGAACACACTGACTTATCTTTCCTCCATACAATGTCCACTGACACTTTGTAGCTGGAAACAATATTCTATACGTAATGAAAGGAAGCCGCAGTTTTGCGGCTTTATCCGTTTTTACCACAATGGTTAATTAGCATTCGGTAACACCAGGTAAATATATAGGGGTTCTTGAACAGCTACATGTGTCCTTTTGCAAGAGGGCACTTTCAGAGAGGATTTATCCAATATCCATTCCAACCCTTCACAAGGCCAAACAACGACAGAAATGGGGTAAGTAAGTTTCGTCTTTATAGAAATTGGAGCACAAAATATAGCACAACGTTGTAGAGTCATGCAGGTTTAGTAATAGGCCTAGTGACAGGGTGACAAAGTTGATTCTGTGCCCCTGACGCCCCCCACCCCACTCACGTCACGCTCATACAGTGTTAAATGTCGCCAGCAAACAATGGCATCGCATTGGAATGCCAAATTGGCCAAAACACATTTAGAGGCTTACATAATACAAGAACACACTATCATGTAACAAACAGTATATTGAGTGATGAAGGTGCATGTTACAAAAGGTCAGACACGTCCTTATCCTTATCTATATCTGTCACAATTAAGGTAGTTTGCGTCCGAGTCGAACACTGGTGCTCATTGTGTGTGTTTTGGGGGAAGGTAAGTGGGGTGGGTTTGGTAGGGGCGGGGGCGCTGCCCAAGCTGTGTACTGTTCATCCCTGTCTTTGCTCTGACATTCTCTGATCCATGGTTAAACAGGTAGATATACCGGCGACTCGGCTCATTATTACAGAGTTTGAATACTTATTATTTAGACAAACGCAGGACAATGGAGATGGACAAGCATGTGATAAAAAAAATTCTCAAATAAATCAAGCCGTTTACTGAGTTACACAAGCATGCAGAACCTCATCAGATTATATACCCTTTCTGGCAAACACAAATTTGATTGATATTTAGCTCATACACTAACATAAAATAGCAGGGGAGGGATGGGGGCTCCGTGGCCAAGTGGGATCGCACGCCGGTGCGTCGCAATGACCCAGGATCCTACCACCAATGCGGTCGCTATGAGTTCAAGTTCAGCTCATGCTGGCTTCCTCTCCTTTCCTATGTGGGGAGGTCAGCAGTCTGCGGGCTTTGTCCGGTTTCCTCCCACCATAATGCTGGCCGCCGTTGTATCAGTGAAATATTCTTAAGTAGGCCCTACGACATAAAACACCTGTCAGATAAGTAAATAAATATAATAGCATGTACTTTGCTGAAATAACTGAACTTGTTCATGTATAATGTCTAGGCCTAAGAAGCCTTTATACATGTAATTATAAAAAATTTTCCTTTAAATTCAGCCTTTTTGTGCTCTCAAAAATCATTTTCTAATCATTGCTTGATCAAATTATTTTTTTTCTCTTTGTTGACATACCTGTTATTGGTTCTCTGCATTAACTGTATCTGGTGAGGATAGCCTCATGCGATGTCAAATCGTGTGGAACTATAGGCCTACGTATCTTTCATTTTCATCTGATGTTGTCTTGTCGAGATACATAGGGCCTACACATTTACTCTTTTTCTGACTGAGAAGAAGCCATTTATATACTAGTACTTGGCCAGTGATTGCATATAATTAGAAGTCCTCATGATTTATCGTATACGCATATACATTTATTGGGTGGGTTATATTAAAGCAGGTTAAATGTCGGCTGAAGGACACACGAGTGGGGATATCTATTAGATGAAGGCACAAAAGGCACGACATGTATGCGCAGTCAACCAGATTTTTGGTGTGAGATTTCGTCTGGTTTGCGAGCCTAAAATCTACCTGTGAATGTCATTTCCGGTAACGAAGCCCAGGGTCGTACATGGAGCGAAGAACGGGACCGTACAGTCAGGTATAACGGTTTGTTATACAGTTTGGGTGTGTAATTATAGCAAAAGGTCTCACCAGATTTATTCGCGTTAAATTTGTTTGATGTTTGTGGAACTGTAAGCCGATTCTTAGCCGATCATGTCGGATACTGTTTCAGAGTCACGAGACCACAGACGCGCTACAACAGAGGTGTCGTTATTACACACCTGTACCTGATATTAACGGGAGATTATCGTAATACATGCATGTTAATAGCAGAACCATGTGCATAATATACGTAAATTGTGATGCGAACCCTATATGACAGGAGATTTTGGTTTATGGGACAAAGAAGCTTGTCTTGTGGCGCGATTTGGAAAAAAATAGATTTTTATTGGCGAAACAGGAAAGTCATACTATAAATGTCTAATTCCAAGTGTGCACCCCTTATATGGACTTATACGTGCCCATTTAAGCCCATCTGGCAGGTCTGTGTGATTTATTGATTAAAATCAGACCATATAAATGTGGCCACTGTGCGACCATTTTACTTCCATAGATCTGATTTAATGACATTCTTTATTCATTAGACATTTGACGACGAATTCTTTTGGATAAAGTGCATGAGTTGAGTCGGATTATAGGCTGTACCTTCGATAGTTTCCCAACGACATTTCTGATCCCAGGAATACAAAATTTCTTCATTTAATTCTGAACACTCAGATTACGCGTACTATTCGTCGAAACAAAGATTCGTACATGTATACCAGCCGTCAACCAAGATCAGCCCAGCTAAACTTAGACGATGTCTTGCAGTTGGCGATCTAAATTAGTCGAGTGAGCTGTTAGTCTATCGGCCCTATAGCAGTCCCAAATAGAGGTGTTTCTGTGCAAAACTCTAGTATCCCATGCGTCTTGAGGCAGATTACTCAGTATTGTCAAAGTTCGTCGTTGGTACCTTCTCCTCCGAATTTGTAGCAGATAGACCAAATAGAATAGCACCCCTTAGCCCTCACCTAATTATCAGTCATAAAGTGCCCTCGTGTCTGTTTTTGTCATCAATACCATGTATAGCTGATATGCAGGCCTACAATCCTTTTGCAACAAAAGCAACAGCACACCAAGTCTCTTCTAGTGATTGTTGCTTGAAGTAACGAACAATTTCCTGAAACAATAATATACAAAAACACGAAGCAAATCTTTCTTCTGTTAGGACAAATTTTTTCACATCGGCCTGTTAATGAAAATATTAATTTTTATATCGTTTGTTTCAGTAGGAGGTTTTCTGCGGCATACTGTTTACTTTGCAACGAGAAAATGCATCAAATAAAGCAGACGGACAGTATTGTGCATGGAAGACTTTACGACAAAAGACAAACATGTAAGGTCCATGTCATGTAATTACACAGGGGCTTGGTTACCAAGGAGAATACAGATATAGGTGAAAACAAATGCAATCCATTGGTCCAGTAGCATATTGCCAGAAACATGCTCACAGCCCAACCCACCCACCACCTTACACCATGAGAACGCCATCGCGGCCATCGGGGCTCACCATCCAGTCACCATGAGAGAAATTGTCCACCTTCCAATAGGCCAACACGGCAACCAGATCGGTGCTAAGGTACGTGTAAGGCTTGTGTGGGCACGGGCATTCAGACAAAGACTTCTCCGATTAATATGCAGTATTCTCATCATTTAATATATCATCATAATATCTCATCTTCCCGGTTTTTCAGTTCTGGGAAGCCGTCTCTTATGAGACGTCTACTACAACGAAACGAAATCGCACCTGTTTCCTTTAGGAGCTTGTCAAGTTCACAAACGTTCAGATTCTCATTTTTCTCCATCATTCGTCTACTCAAAATTACTTTTTGTGACACTTTCTTCAGAAGCACATGTTGTAGTGCATGTGATAAAAAATAGTTGCCTAGCATTTTTGACAGGTCACTTGATACAGTTGGACTTTTTCTACCTTCATCGAAAAAAGTGTTTGAACTCGAAACTCCCCTAATGGGCCTTGGAACTGCTGAACCCAGCCTACAAAAACGCCATAAAATTCTAATTGTGTTACCTGGGGAATTATGGAGTGGCACCTATATAGAATTTTGTTGAGCTAAAGATTATCAGCCTTGATGTCCTATCTGTCAGCCAGTCAGCTTCGGATTTCAAAGCACAAGTTCACTGACTTGCCACTGACACATCAGTCCAAAACGTCACTTAATTATGTAAAAAAACAGGGCCAAAGTTTTCTACAAGTATTATATGAACGGTATACTCTGCTGCGGTGAACTGGAAACTGGCATGTTATAATGGTCGAACTGCCACTTTGTACAACAACAAAAAGGCTGTTCGCTGCATGAACATCGCGTATGATATGATTGAACGAGGAGGTATGCTGATACTTTGAGTGAAAGGAGTTACGCCTTTTGCGTGCTTTTCTTAGTTAAATCTCTCACTGCAGCGCATATAATGGCAGGGTGTGCAGATGTTTTGGGTGCTAAAGTTGCCGGATTTGTGGCTAACATGTGTGCTTTTCAAACCTTCATCTCCAAAAGGTTTCCAGCCTCTGAGTGGGAATTTTTGAGATGCTCTTGTACACTCTGTTTTGGGAACTTCATCACCAGCGTTTATTGTTCCGACATATTCATTCCACAGGACTCCGATGGAGTTATGAAGCCCTACAATGCCACCATATCGTCCCATCAGCTGGTCGAGAACACCAATGAGACGTGCTGTATCGACAACGAAGCTCTCTACAACATTTGTAGCCAAACATTGAAGCTAACAACCCCAACATATGGTGACTAGAACCGTCTGGTCTCACTCGTAAAATCCGATGTGACCACCTGTCTCCGATTCCCCGGTCAACTCAACGGTGATCTCCGTAAACTGGCTGTCAACAAGGTACCCTTCCCTCGTCTCCGCTTCTTCATTTCTGGATTCACCCGTCTTATATCTCTCATTGGTTAGCAACACAGAGCACTGACCATGCCAGAATTTACCCAGTACATATTTGATGCCAAAAACATGATGGTCACCTGCGATCCGCGTCACGTCCGTTACCTGACTGTAGCCGCCATGTCCCATGGTCGTTTTGTCTATGAAAGAAGTGGAAGAAGAGTTGTTGAATGTACAGAACAAGAACAGAGGCTACTTCGTGGACAGCTTCAAGCCCGCTTACTGCGATGTTCTTCCACGTAGTCTGAAGATGTGCGCAACGTTCCTTGGGAGCAGCACAGCAATCCAAGAGATGTTCAAACGAATTTCCGATCAAATCGCCATGTTCCGACGCAGGGCTTTCCTTCATTGGTACACCGGTGAGAGTATGAACGAGATGGAGTTCAGAGTCAAACATGAACGACTTGGTGTCCGAGTACCAGCAGTACCAAGACGCCACGGCTGAGGAGCAGGGCGCGTTTGACGAAGAGGAAGATGAGGCTTAAACAGCTAGCGGAAAATACACTCATTTATTTGATTGTTGTTTAAAAGTGTAGAGAATTTTTCAAAAAGTGCGGAAAAGCGGATTTCTTGGTGTAAACTATTGACTTTTTGGCAAATTGTTGATGAACTTTCCCACATGTGACGTACCCAGAAGGGAGGCGCGCACCTTATCCACTCGACAGTCGGCTTATTCCCCTGGAAGAAGAGTTGTTCAGTGTACAGAACAAGAAAAGGCGCAAGGTGTGTCCATGGCAAATGAGTGAAATCAGTATTCAAATCGTGTTTGATGGTGTGTACAAGTTACCGATAATAAAATATCTCAGTTGCGCTTTGATTGTCACTATTTATACATCTAATTCAACACCATGAATATACAACCTCTAACACCCGGTTAAGTGAAATTAGACACAACCATGAAGCAGCGTGACTTTCTGGACTGTCTGCCCATATTCACTTACAAGAGAATTATACTAATTTTAAAACATAAGAAACTTAGAGTGAACACAGCGTTTGATGGAATAACCTTGGCACACTAGTTTTTGCAGTAATAACTTGTGACGTCGATTGAAATCGTCACATAACACACAGGATATGTACACGCCATATGCAGGGCCCTTCGGTATATTGTCCAAGAGAGGATAATTTACAATGTTAAAATTGAAGGTATCCCTCTTGCCGTAAAGTCTTCGAGAGAAAACGGTTTTGGTCTTTGTACAAATATAGGCCCAGATAAGATGTACCATCTGGGAGTGTGTGGTTTCCTTTAATCCAGCGAAGGTGGATATGTATATTCCACAGCCCCTGCTATATACCACAGAAAGTACATTTAATATACCTAAATGACCCCACGCCAGTTCGTGGGACGGTCTTTCAGCAACCTGCGGATGGTCGTGGGTTTCCCCGGGCTCTGCCCGGTTTCCTCCCACCGTAATGCTGGCCGCCGTCGTATACGTGAAATATTCTTGAGTACGACGTAAAACACCAATCAAATAAATGGTTTAATAGGTTGCGAGGTGACATAAGGGTGTCGCTCCTACCGCCCCACCCGGCGCTTCATTACACTGCATGACATCTGGAGTTAATTGCTACTCCGCGCTACACCTTTCACACCTAAAATCAAGCAACATGAAAATATCAAGCAACAGTTGCTACAAACTTCCAAAACTCTACTGTCTCAAGCATAACCACGCCAAACAGGCAAGGTGAGGTGGCGAGCTCCACTGCAGGCCTCACTTTAATCGGTTATCTCTTAACTGTTCAGGTTAAAATGTATTCAGCTATAAAGACCCGATTGTTGTAAAAGGCCACTGAAGTTTGCCACGTACGTGTCGTTTCGTTACAATAGAAACTGTCCTCCAATTGTTGAAGAATTCCATTTCCCTACATTCATGTGGCTGTATATCTTGACAGCAGTGTTGTTTATTGTAAACAACTTGCATCACGACAAAACCTTATGGATATTTTTGTTCGAAGGAACTCATCAGTGAAATTTGCGTACTTTTATTTACGAAATTGTAGCAGGGGTTGACAGAGAATCATTCAAATTACACCAGAATGAATGAGAAAGTTATTTTAGCTGCAACTTGACAAAAGCTGCTATACCGATATAGCTGTTCACGCGAAATGCTTTGTAGTTATAGGCTACCTATATCTGTCACAGATTGCCGTTAAAACAGAACCCACTTAACATGACCTGCATGTGTAATGCTGGATATTCTCTAGACAGTTTAAATTTCCGTTTTCATAAACTCGTCGGTTGTGGAGTACATGTAGGCCTACATACAGACATAGTTCATAAAATTCAACATTTTCGAACAACAGGAGCTGACTGATCGACTGAGCGCTCAATGCATGAAGCGTGAGCTTTTTTTTATTGGATTTGTCAACTGTCACAATCCCTGACCACCCCTGCTGGTCTCCCGCAGTGTGCAATCATCATCAGACGCAAGGGATCCTGGGAAACATTTAGTAAATCTGTGGACAAAACTAGGGCACATTTACCTGCTTAGCTTCAAAGTTTCCATGGTTTCATTCCAAGGGGCAAAGTCCTGGCTTAGAAGTTCAAGCGATGGTTTGCTACGACTATCAGGTCTTTAATCAATGATGTCCTGTGTTCGAATCCAGCTCTCGCCGTTTCCTCTGCGGCTTTAAATCAAGAGGTTTGTCCGTTACTTGGCGAAAGTGTAGTTCATTCTTGTTTCCTCCACCCATAAGCCTAGACTGAAAAATGCTCGAATGGTGTTGAACGCTAGTCAAATAAATAAAGAAGTATATCATTACAGATATAACACGAACGTAGAGTTTGGAGTCGCATAATATCCGTAAAAATACAAGATTGTGGCACAGGAGTTCGCTTAAAACATGTCAGCAATATGTACAGGCACAACTACAAATCACAAGATTGATGGTTGGAAACTTTAATATACATTGTAACATTGTTCTTTTCTCTGCTTTAGTAAACAGATACGATATTAAAATCAATACAACCAGCGTAAGCCCTCATGGAACATTTCCAGAATCTATTTCCATATACAACTCAATTTACTATGTGTCACATTCCATTCCATGTGGGTTATGATATACCGTTTAGTAGCTGCAAATAAGGGGTTTAAGCCAACAGGTCGGTTTTGTTTTCTGGTACTGGAATTTTCTTTCGTAAATGAATGGACCTAATTTCATCATGACTGTGTAACTTACAGTTAACCACAATGCTTAAGATCAAGTCATCCAAGTGAAAGTTTGTTTATGAATAGGCCTACAGTCAACATGAAACATTATGGACGTGTGTACATGGCCTTCGTTACTCTATTATCGGTATCCGAAGGCTCTATATGTTTACACCCCGTCCGTCAGTATGTTTCCATCAGACTTATTTCCGGACTTATCTCAAAACAGTTCGTCATACTTATTTGCAACTTGGTACAAGAGAAAAAGCTTTTGATAATCAGATAATGCTTACAAACTGACAAAAAAAACCTTTTGGCTATTGAATTAATATCATTTTCAACCGGCAACTCCCTGACTGTGTTTTTAATTGGGCTATAGTGAGAACAGAATTTAGTACATCATAGGATTACAAGTGCTTCTCTGTTAGGTCTAAAATTGCCCACAAGTAGTCATAATATTGAAGTCTATTAAACAAAATAAATATCTATGATCAATCTTCACCAATCTGTGCATAGTTGATTGTGTGACTTTATGTTCATAACTTTCAATAATAACCATAATACATTTAATTATAATAATATTCAACATGATGTTACAAATCAAGAACTCACTTGCATATTGCGCTTAGTTTATTGAGTTGCTACACAATCAAGTCTGCTCTTGCCTTGGTCCCAAACCTTCCATGATTAAACGTCCATGCCAAATGTATGTACTGTATATGCCAATTGCCTCCTCTATCACAGTGTAATAGGCAAGAACCTAGGGAGACAATTTCCTGAGTTGACAAACAGCTGTGAATGTGGAGTAATGGAAACATGTCCATAACACACCTAAAGTACACAAACATGTAGATACACAGTGACAGTGGGTTTTTTTTCTGTTTTCTAGGCCCATACCTATGTATAAAACATCAAGATGAAGAAACTGATCGCTGAACACATATTTACATACAAGTACATGTCATTTGCACATCTAATAAGGAGTGAACATGTACTGGATCTCCTACAAAATCTCATGTGACCTTGAGGGTGACTCACTAATAGCGTCTACCCGGGAAAACACACTAAGGGTTTCTCATACATAGCTTTTCCCATGTTCATGACATCTCCTCTTAAAGCTATAATAGAGCTAGGACTTGGAGAAAACTCTCTTTATAATGTTTGGTGAAAGTGGTGGTTGATGTATACTGTTAAAGAACTTCACTCAGACATAGCACTAACCCATTATAAGGCCTTCATTAGTATTGCACCCACCTCTCTATCCTTGACCAATGAGAACGCTTTAATACACAGAGGTGAAATATTCAAAGTATGGTGCCATCCCTTGTCAAATAAACAAATAAATAATCTTTTGAAAGACTGCCTGGACATACTGCTCAAAAGGCTTGTTCCTGTAGGATATTCCAGGTCAGGTTCGATCTGATGTCATGGTTAATGTGACAGTGAATACATGTAGCACATGATGTTGTAGTGCTATAACCGTGTACATGAAAGTGAAGGCATCCCCCCCCCCCCACCAACTGTGATAAGAAGTATCCCTACCAGCTGACCATTTATCAACTGTCTTGAAGCCCCACTCCTAGAATCATTTTCTCAGCTGTTAAAAATTCCCCATCCCCCACCCCCCAAGTTAATAATTTATCTTCTGGAAAAGCCCCTACAGTTGGTCATTTACATTATTTGCTGTCAAAGCCAAGCCCACTATCTATTAGTCTGGTGAAACCATAGCCATGCAACCATGTCTATGAAGTAAATGCCCACCCCATTCTGATCTCCACTGCCAAAGCACAGCAAGCTGATCACTTGTCTGATCTTAAAGGTCAGTCAGCTGATCCTTCATTAAAAGCCAACCCTGTTTTTCCTCAAAAGTCCTTTCAGCTGACCATTTAAACATTATAAAAACCCCCTCAAGTTGACCATTCAACATTCTAAACGCCCCCCACTAGCTGACCATTTTAACAATATAAAAACCCCCTCAAGCTGACCATTCAACATTCTAAAACCCCCCCTAGCTGACCATTTTAACAATATAAAAAACCCCTCAAGCTGACCATTCAACATTCTAAAAACCCCCCTAGCTGACCATTTTAACAATATAAAAACCCCCTCAAGCTGACCATTCAACATTCTAAAAACCCCCCTAGCTGACCATTTTAACAATATAAAAACCCCCTCAAGCTGACCATTCAACATTCTAAAAACCCCCCTAGCTGACCATTTTAACAATATAAAAACCCCCTCAAGCTGACCATTTTAACATTATAAAAGTCCTTCTCGTTATAAATTGTTTTCACAATATAAAAGTCTTTCCCCGTAACTGTTTTAACACCCAAAGAAGTCCAGTTGACCTGCTACATATATGTATCTGTGGTAAAAACCAACCCTGCATGTCCTATGATGTGCTAATATAGACATCATATCATAATACATGCATCTTTATAAAAGGCATTCCAGTTCACCCCTGACACCCATGAAAAACCTTCCATCTTATTATTTACATACTATAACAACCTTTCCATTTTATCACCACAAAAGACTCTCCAGCTGACCATTCCACCAGAATAAAAGCCCCTCCAGTTGGCTTTTTTATAAGTATAAAAGCCATTCGAGTGGACCATTTTGCTGCTACAAAAAACCCTCCAGCTCACCATTTTAACATTACAAAGCCTTCTCACTTGAGCATTTTAACATAATAGCTCTTCCAATTGACCATTTTAACATTATAAAAGCCCATCAAGTTAACCATTATAACACTTTAAAAGTCTTTCCAAATAACCTTGTTAACACCCACAGAATTCTTTCCTGCTGACCGTTTCTCTAATGTGCGGATGTTGACATCACAGTGAGTATAATACCTGTGTATCTATGGAAGACTCAGGAATGAAAACTGCAGAAGCTATTGTAAATCATATGGCTGATATAAGCACTATAAAAGAGAATAATTACATGGTATCCAAACACAGTGTTACATACAATAGTCCAAACGACAGATGTTCGTCTGACTAGAGGTAGACTTTTTTGATCCAGTTCACATAGCGCTGCGCATGGCGACACTGTTCTGAGTCAGAGGACAACATTTCTGTTTGACATACGGAGTCCACCTCCTTCACACACAGCATATGAGCATCATTCTCCAAGCGGGTTTTCTTCAGGGAACACCCACTGCTATCGTCTCTCTTCTCATGACAGCCATTTTCTGTCAGCCCATTAGCACAAGCAGCTGTTTTACACAGAGATCTTGGTCTGTTGTCATTGTACTTGTGCAATGTGAAGAAGACAAACTTTCTGCAAAGAAAATAAGACAAAACTCTCCAATAAAATAAGTGGATTCTTCAGTAACATAAGTGAATTCTTCAGTAACATTAGTGAATTCTTCAGTAACATAAGTGAATTCTTCAGTAACATTAGTGAATTCTTCAGTAACATAAGTGAATTCTTCAGTAACATAAGTGGATTCTTCAGTAACATAATTGGATTCTTCAGTAACATAAGTGAATTCTTCAGTAACATAAGTGGATTCTTCAGTAACATTAGGGAATTCTTCACTAACATAAGTGAATTCTTCAGTAACATAAGTGGATTCTTCAGTAACATAAGTGAATTCTTCAGTAACATAAGTGTGTTCAATAACATTAGTGAATTCTTCAGTAACATAAGTGAATTCTTCAGTAACATAAGTGGATTCTTCAGTAACATAAGTGTGTTCAACAACATCAGTGAATTCTTCAGTGACATGAGTGGATTCTCCAGTAACATGAGTGGATTCTCCAAAAAGCTTAGAACGAATCAGTAATAAAAGCTTAAAAAGCAACTTCTACCACACCTTATGCTTTCTAGAAGGGTCAGCGAGTCTTATAGTATGTATCAAATCTTGTGTGTTCATCCACTGTTTTGAGTTCTTGTAATTAAAAGAATAAAACTTCCTTGACAACTGTTCCCTGTTGCAGACCTGTTGATATGTCACCATGATTGTTGAACTGACTAGTGTTTAACACAACTATCAGTTTCCAGGTGAAGAAAACTGAAGGGCATAAAGTTAACCATCATTCTTTAGCAAACAACTGATGAACTTCCAACGTTTGACATACAGATTATCTCCACAGCTCAGAGGCCTCCGTGGCCGAGGGGGTTAGCACACCAGCATGGTGCAATGACAGAGGAGCCTTTCACCAATGCAGTCGCTGGGTCAAGTTGGAAGATCTGCCTGCAAATTGCTGATGATTGCTGGTATTCCTGCAGGCCCTGCCCAGTTCCCTCCCACCATAATGCTGTCAGCCGTCATATATGTGAAATACTATTCAGTACAGCGAAAAACACCGATCAAATAAAAAATAAATAAATCTCCAAAGCTCAAAGCTTATGCCATATTGGTGGAAAGCAAGAGATCAAAAAAATTCAAACAGATGTTAACTGTAACCAAAGCCTTAAGAATAATGAAGGCAAGAGAATCTTACATTTATATGATTATGAAAGAATTTTACATTTTATATGATAGCCATCTGTTTTAAAGATGGAGTGCCCAGTGTAAAACAAGAGACTTTTGACAAGTTACTGACAAACTTTTTCACATGTGATGTATGAATATGCATGTCAAGCAGTCAGTAACATACAGCACACGCGTGAATGGCTACATGAGTGTGTCAACTGTGTGCTGCCAAGGCCTTACAAACAGATCCAGCAAGAAAATCGACATATTTTCTGTTCAAGGCCTGGATTGAACATGCACATGTTATGTCCTAGCGACTGAAATCAAGCACCTTAATCAGTTGATTGGCTGCTTCCCCTCTGACACAAATGTGTTCAAGACTGTATAGAGATGCTCAGCCCTGTGCAGTTATTCTATGGATGAAAGGTCAAAACCTGACTATCTCAAAGACACTAGCTGTAGTCATGCATGTACCTGTGATACCAGAGTGCTTCGTGTCCTGGATAGAAAGTGATGAGATCTGTGACAAACTTCATCTCCTCTGTGACCAAGTCTCGCACACAAACGGTCAACTCAGTTTGAACACGTGCTTTCTCCACACACAGTTGACTCAGCAAAAACTGGCGGTAATGGAAACCACTGTGGTCTGACACATGAGATGACACCCACGGCATTGTGCTCGACATTTCTCTTAACAATACCTGTAAAAACAAGCAAAATTTCTGAATTGCATAAATGTACGTGTATTAAACAACACACATTGTCAAAGCATAGGGTAACTCTACAAGCATAAAATGTGCATACCTTGTTAAGTTTATTTATTTGATTAGTGTTTTACGCCGCACTCAAGAATATTTCCCTTATGCGACAGCGTCCAGCATTATGGAGGGAGGTGATCGCGCAGAACCTGCAGGAAACCCACAACCAATTGCATGCTGCTAGCAGAGCTTCCCATATGCAGTTGGAGACAGCGACTGCATTGATGAGGGGTTCCAGGTCATTGCGCCATTGTTATAAAAAAATATATATTCAGGCCATTATTATTTTTATACTAGATTTTAACAAAGGTGGTCATGTTTTGGTTTTTTTTCTGAATTTTTCTTTCCAATTTCTTTTCTTCAAAATCCATATTCTTTAGTTAGTCCCCCCCCCCCCCCCCCCAAAAGAATTCCCTACAACCCTATTTTGTGACATAAGATCAGGTTACAATCAACAAAAATTTTTTGGCCTCACTGTAAGTTTTTCAACAATACACCAATACTGAGTTTCTTTTTTTTCATGTATAACAAAACAATACCTACCTGTGTGTAAAACATGCACAAGTACACTGCCTCATTATCACATGATGATATTCAAGTGTTAATGGTGTAACAAACAACAATATAATATGGTAATTTTTCACGGTTTCAATAGGCCTTTTATCATATAAGAAAATAAAATGTCAGTTTGTTCATGTTTCTTTCTGATAATCAAGCAAGCATTCCAGTAGTTTTACACAATACGTTTATTTATTTCATTTAACTGGTTGGTACTTGAGACAGCAGTCAGTTTTTTTTGGAAACTGGAATAACTTTTTGTGAGACTCTTTTCAGACACCCATGTCCATGTTCAAACTCACAACTCCCCTATCGATATTGTACCTGTATGCCACGCTTGTAGAACTTCTGTACCACCCAGATGCGATGGCTCCAGGCATTGTAATTGCTAGGGTAACGGCTTGCTGCAGCTTCACAGACACATAATTCTTCTGACAAGATCTCCTCCCAATCTGCGGCTGTATCTAATATCAGGTGGTTGCTGTGATTTACATTGTGACTCCCGTGATTTACACTGTGACTCCCAACGATGATGTTAATACTGTCCATGCTGACATCTCCATTCTGTATTGCACCGTTAGTGTGACGGTCAGGTTCCAGAGCTATGATGGGATTAGACTCCTTCTGAAGTCGGTTCAGCAACCACTTCCTGAAAGACAAACAGGGATAATTTTCTAAATTTATTTCTTTGATAATTGTGATTGGATACCGCTTCGGTATGTGACAAATCATCACCAGTAGTCTTTCAAGGCAGTTTCAGTGCGCATGTCATTATATGGGTCTTGAGGTAGATATAAACAGTCACACCTTCTCCATGATAAAGCATGGTAACACAGAGCCATGATATGGAATTCATCAAATTTAGCAAAATTATTAATAAATAATTCTTTCTGAAACTTATGGGCACAGTTACAGTTTCAAGTCGAAAATGGAGAAAAAGATGTATAAAACATGCGAAAGGAGCAGAATCCTTGTAAAAGAAATGCCATTTAATTCGATGTGTATTCTATACTTTTCTTGCATAATTTCAAAAACACTTAAAAATAAACATAAACGTCACAAAGTCAAGTCATACCCACCTATGTGAATAGGTTTCTGGACTTTTGGGATGTTTTGTAAGAACTAGCCCTGCCAGCTTTAAATCCTCCTCTATGCTCAAGTCTCCAGACTGTACCAGTTCTTTTCTAACAGGAAAGTATCAAAACAAAGAGATTTACCAAACGAGAATTTGCTTCAGAAAGTAAAATCACAGCAGTAAAATAACACCGGTACTGTATTATCACATGGTCAGTACTAAAGAATACTTGCTGATGCAGTGGATGTCACTTACGGTAGGATTCTCATGTAAAGAAAATCAGACAGAGCCCATGTGTTACCACTGTTCCTCATCAGGTAGACAATATTACTGATCACAGACATACATGAGAGGTCACGGCAGGCTGAGCATTGATAACTCTCACATGCACTATTATCAGTCAACCCAAGGGCTCCAGGAGGTGGTTGGAACTGAAGGGTCACACATCATTTTAGATTTCACTTACAGTAGGACATCTCACGTATCTAGCAGCGAGGACCAGATATAATATGGATATTTTAACAATCAAAGAATTTTAAGTATAACTACATATATTTAGCCACAGCTTTTATTTTTTTGACAGTAGACAAGAGATATAAAGGTACCTGATGTTCCAGACTGTGGCACATTCTGGGTTGACCAGTATTACAGCACGTGACAGACTCGATAACTCTTCAATTCCTAAGGAAACAAAGATGCATTATTTGCATAAGTGAATAGATAATTTGAAATTACTAAGTACCAGGTAAGTATGGCAATTATTCATTGATATCATCAGAAAGTATTATTTCAACAATCTCCACCATAATGCTGGTCACTGTCCTGTAAGTGAATATTCTTGAGTACTGCGTAAAACACCAGTCAAAAACTTCAATTAACACATGATTTGTGTATGAAGTTCATGACAGAAGTCAGATGCCTGACTATGACGTCACTGGTTCAAATACCGGAGTTCTCTCAGGAAATTCTCAGCACTGGAATATGTGCTATACCCAGAGGTAAGTTTGAAATGAACATACAACAGGTAAATTATGCGTTTACTCTACCACTCAACCACTGTACCTGACGTCAAAGGTTAATGTGAATGATGAATCATATTTATGATTGGCATAAAAGAAAAAGAAATACTTTGTATTTATAAACATCTGCTTTGTAAGACTGGCCCAGGCTGAAGCCTATTATGCTGTAGTTATATTTTAATGATACCCTATTTCTTCTAAAATCTGGGACACTAGGTCTGCTTATTTTAGTCAATATATATGTAATTCTAGCAAGAATATTGTGTTTCTTTTATCTCACATGGTTAGATAATCTAACAAACAGCATACTCATATCTTACTTTTGCAAAAAGCTGGTAAAGAAGTGTAATATTCTATTTTCAACACTATTAATATCTGTCCCAAATTTTATAAGAATTAGGGTACTTTCAGGTTCTATATTTTTATGTTACTACAGGCATATAATAATAATTCTATATTGAGGACTGAATAGTCTGGATCACAAATTAACAGAAAAAAAGAAAGAAATACACATGCACACTTTCACAAATATGACAGGTATAAACGCATGGTACGATATTATATCTAACCATAAAGGGTCTTTTACCCATTAGCTAGGAGGCCTGATGTAATGAATAAGTCAGATGTTAGAAGTCTACATCAAACCACATTGTTAAAAGATTCAAGTCTACTTTCAAAACCGTATGCAGATTTTCGCACCTACTCACTGAGGGTTCATATGTCATTAATGACAAACACAGTGCTAGCACCACAGCTATATCCATGACATCTGTAATGGAGAAACCACTGAAAAATAATATTCTACATAACAATTATCTTGCTGATTTATAAATATGCATGAAAACATAATCCTGTATTCATTAGTCATACCTAATTGTTTCTTGAAGTTCAATGTCCTTCTCCTCGATAAAAGACAGCTGTATGAATATTCATAAAGAATCTTAACACTCCACAGTTCAAGTCCCAGCTTATGATCCACTAGTACAAGGGGACTTTTATTGTGTCTAGGCTCCAGTATGGGGATTACATCATACTCATCTCTGCAATAGATAAAATGGAATAAAATAAACCAAGTTAACATTGGGTTAAATCTGTGAGGATCAGCTTTCAAAGCTATCACCAGATCACCTTTAGAAAAATTCTGATTTTAACACATGAGTTTATTCACTGAATAATGTGGAAAACTGAGACCAAATTTATAATGAGCTTTAATTTATTGTGGCATTTTTCCATTCTCGCCCATATTCAGTCCATGATCTATGTCAATAATAAAGGCCTACATCTCATACGATATAGACAGATTTGGTTGTTTGCTTGCGGCTCAATGTACATTCAACATTATTTCAGTTATATCTTGATACAGGCTTCTTACGGGCTGGTCTGAATGCTGATGCAGCCCAAAAAAACAAAGCCCATTATCACATCTGGCATCTTCGGCCAGGTGTTTTACTGAGGCAGCACAATAAATATTTGTCTGAGGATGCTCTGACATTAGCCTTGGCAGAAGTTTGTTCGGCCAAAGGTGGCTCCAAACCAATGTCTGAACATGCTCCAACCAAAAAAGACGCTGTTTTAATGGCAAAGAACTGCACCCTTAATGAAGCCACCCACATGTCAGAAAGTACTGACAGCACACAGGAACAATCCATAGTTTTGCAGTGATATGATAGCTGCTTTGAACCAATCATCAGCACACTCTATGATCACATGACTAAAGAGCTGGAGGTGAAAAAATGCGAATTTAGCCCATGTGAGATTGCCATCGAAGGAGACTTTGGCATAAAAACTGAAAAAAAAAAAATAGCTTTTAGGAAGAAATTCTTCCTGGAAAAGTAATCAGTGTGTGTCTGGACTTCAAATATGATAATTTTAGTTGTTACAGTACTTTAATCTTTAGGAATTGGCAAAAATCAGCATTTCGCCCATTTGGCTTCGTGTTATACATCTCCTCCTGTTCCATGCCAAGAACCCGGGTGCCTAAAACTATGAATATCTTCTTCAAGACGAAAAGTTCGAGCAAACCTGCATGTACAAATTTAAAATAATGACTGAGTGTATGGCTGTATCAGTGAATCAGCCGACTCAGTCTGACTCAGTATTCAACAGTAGTCTGTACACCGTACATTCATAGTCATGACGAATGTCAATATCATAAATACACTGACACACTGAAAAAGACACAGTTACAGACTCGGACTACACAAACACTGTACGGTAACAACATTTTTTGACATTTCAGTAGCACAAAAATAAAGTGACAAAATGGGATTTCTTATCCTAATCGTTCTTTCTGAAGCAATTCAACATAAACCGAACAGAAAAATGCTTTACATGCTAGGATCTTTCTTAAATGCAGCATTTAAATCAGACAAAATCCGTGCCCCTCTGTCATCTGTCGCCATTTTGTTTGTTTGCATCACGTGACTTATACTCTCTTCATCATGTTGACGTGTAAATCATTATCTAAATGTACTTGTCATGCCGCTTTTATTTCCTGGACAAAATTCCACGTGAACTATATCGCCTTTAGATTGTCATGGTTTAGTTTTTTACAGTGTAAAGAAAGATACGCCTAGGACGAAGTCACGTGACTCACCAGAAAACAGCAGCATGGCCACAGCAAAGTTTTCGAACCAAAACCTCTGGCATGACTGGGTGAATTTAAGCGCAACAAAGCTGACAGGGACACATAGCTTTTAAGTTACAGATGTAATTTTTCTCAGTCATTTTTGCGCGCATTGTGCTAAAAAATCTTGCAGATTGGCATTGTTATATGAGACGGAGTGAGTTCAGAATTTGCAAGTGCAACAACAACAACACGTAGAGAAACCTGTAGGCTACGCCCTTGTAATAGAAGCCATGGCTAAGCAGACACCGGCTGGAAACATACCGAGTAGCATGGAAGTTGGGCAGTTTCTTGCCACCATGAGGGTGGCTTCCACAAGACCAGAAACTGGGGGACAGGTGCAACCTCAACTCCCGCCGGTGCAGATTCCACCCCAGCACCCTCAGGCTCGTCCACCGTATCAACAAACTCCATTCCAACACCGACCTGTGCCACCATCTAATCAGCGCCAACACAAATTAGCTGAGCCTCCATATCGGCCAGCTCAGTCCCAACATGTGCCACTGCAGCCACCTTATCAGCAAATTCAGCCCCAATGGCCACCGATGCCACCACCACACGAGCCACAAAATCAACTTACTCGGCCACCGTATCAGTCAACACAGCCCCAACACCCGGGAACATCTGCTTCACCGCATTCAGGTGTGGAGAGCAGCTTTCAGCAATTTCAGAATGGCAGATGGAATCAGATACAGCCACCATTTACAAATCCCATACCTCAACGCACAAACCAAACTTCAGTTCATACAGCAAATTTTTCAACAGGTAGCCCAAGGATACTACCACCTAGAAACATGCAGGGAGCATTTCAGTCATCAAACAATGTTAACCGTCACCAAATGTCAAGTGTCGACTCCATTGCTTCACAGATCAGGCCCTTCTCTCAAAGACCAATCGCATCCAACACCCAGTATCAGTCACAGCACTTTACCAATCCCTCACGACCCCAGCTCTGCCACCCCTCGCAGTCCCATCCTGTTTCTCAGCCCAGCCACTCTGGCACAACAGGCACAGTTTTTCGCCCTCCTATGCCTCTTGGAAGTGATTCCTTTGGAAAAGAAGCTGAACAATTTCCACAGAAGCAACAGGACCAAGACTGGGTAGACGGATGGCTGAAAAGCCTGAATAAAAAGAGTAAACCTCTTCCAGCTAAAACACTGGTCACTGTGAGTGAATCAGTAATGCTCTGAGCTTGCAGTACGCAAATTTTAACTTTGTATCATTTTTATTTACTCCACATGTAAGATGAAGAAAAAGCAAGCAACCCAAGTTGTTTTTTTTTTTTTTTTAGCTAAAATGAGGAGCTACATACTTGGCTTATTCAACTCTACACTATGATAAAATTTGTGAGACACATATAGGGATGTTTATTGAATGTGTATAGTGTATTTTTTTGACAGTCTGTGGACTTATATTTTGTGAGAGCACATTATTTCACCTAAAGTTTGGCATGTAAAAATGCACTTTCAGAAGTGTAAATGATACTATTGTTGTCAAAACGTGACAAACTTCCCAAAAATACTTTAAATAACCCAGTTAGGTGAATGAATCAATCAGATTCAAGGATAATCTGTAACTTTGGAAATGCTAAGCTTCAAGTGATATATGTATTTTTCTTTAGGTTACATAAGTTTTCTTGGGCTGTTTCAGATTGCCAACTTTAAGTGCTGTCTTCAAGAAGCATTTAAATTGAAGGATGAGCTTGTAGACCTAATCACCACCATTGAAGCTGATCTGGAATCTGAGAACTTTCAACTGAAGTTTGACCAGATTAAGAAGACAAGGGTAACCTCAAACTGGCCCAAATTCTTAACAGTTTTGACCAGTAACGTAGTAGTTTAGATGCAGATTAAAAACATAACTCATAAGATTTTGAAAACCAAAATGTATTGTGTTGTATACTTGTGGGTATATCTAGACATATGAAAAATTATTAATAAAGAACCTGTCCACCTGATCCCAAAAAGGTGCTAGTAATGTGGCGTCTTTTCCTGAAAAATTGCCAGGGCATGTTAATCTTGTCTGTCTGAAATATACAATCTCCATGTCTGGCTATCCCCCATCATTGTGTTTGACTCTCTCACAACATATGTAATTTAGCGGGGATGTTCTGCACCATTTAAACTTTTTCCTTTTATGCCAGTACATGTAATTCTGAAAGTATTAGGCATATGCAGGTTTGTGAGAGGGACTGCAGAGAGGTTTGGTAGGTGGAAAGGTCAGCCAGCAACCTGCGAATGGTCGTGCGTTTCCCCCGAGCCCTGCCCGGTTTCCTCCCACCATAATGCTGGCTGCCGTGGTAGAAGTGAAATATTTTTGAGTAAGGCGTAAAACACCAATCAAAGAAATAAATAAATCAGAGAGGGTTGCAGAGCTATACCCCTTTGTCCACACAGTTATTTTACCCATTTTTCTGTTTGATAAGAGTGTTCCACAGTAGATGGTTGATTTGTATATTTGATTCTATCCCGTTAAGCTTCGATTGGAAACACTTAACAAGATTTTAACGGATGAGGTGACATTGGAGAATATTAAAAAACTGTGTGAAAAAAGGAAGACTAAAAGGGTAAGTAGAAGTTTGGTCTGTTATTTTTCTGTGTGTTTTTCTTTTTAGAGTCATAATAAATCAGTGCTACAGATAATTTCTTTTCACAGGATTTTGGGTAATCCTGACATTGAAAGAGAGGGAGTACGCTACTTCAGACTTTCCAAGTACGCAGTACTGCAGGACACATTTTTTCAAATACTTAATACTTTACCATCTAGGGTCACCAGTAATACACCTGGAAAGAGTGAAGTTGATCAAGTGAAACTGGGTGGAGAAAAGACACACATGTGCATACTTGTATACATAGATCAATATGTACAGAGATTCTTTCCTTTATAGCATATTCTGTAAGACGAATCAGAAGTTGGAGGTCACGTGACCATCCTTCCGTGTCGAAAACAAAATGGCTGCCGAGTGTTAAAGCATTAGTTAAATTAGTAAGGCCAAATTGTACAAAATAACATCACAAAAGCTGTGCAGAAATACTCAGACTATCTGGAAAGCTGAAAATTATACAAATCCAGTGGATACAAAATCACTGACAGCAATTCATAAAATAGGCATTTTTCTATGCAATAACGTTTAGAGGACCGTTTTCTTCTCCCATGCCATTTGTTACTATGGAGATCACGTGGTCTGTAGCTTTTGATCCGTCTTTCAGAACAGGTCTATAGGCCTACTAGTAGATGTACAAGTAAATGGCCCCAAATTTATAACTAGTCATAACTTTCTGAATAAAGTAATCATTCAGCTCTTCGGCAAGAGAAATGAATACATTTACTTATTTCTCATCAACCTGTGTGGGGTTTATTTCAATAACTCACACACTGTCAGTCTTAACCTATACTGTAGGCCAACTTTTTATTCGTTATGATTTGATAACAGGGGTTGCAGCATTATTTTTTTTCCTATGGTAACCTGCTGATGCAACAGATAAACTTTCTTTTACTTGCTTAAACATTTCTTGGCCAATACAAACAAATGTCTCCTTTGGGACAAAACATGATAAAACGGTTTGTTGATTTAGGTTCAATTCAAATGTACCTTAGAAGACAAGAATTGCCTATTTTTTTTTTGTCTGTTGGATTTGTGTAATTTTCAGCTTTACACATAGTTTGAGTATTTCTGCAGAGCTTTCATGATGTGCCATTTTGTTTAAGACAGGAAAGGGCGGTCACATGACCTCCAACTTAAGACTTGTATTACGGAATTTTGTGCTTTGATTATTGACAGTATATAGTATAAATCTGAAGTGTTTTTGTTCAAATGTTGCTAGCCGTTCTCATGATATTTTTTATTCCGTTGCATTAGCTTCACAAAATCATGGTTACATGTATATGTCAGGAACTGGACCCACGATGACGATTTGTGGGGAATTGAAATCAGACATTCAGCAGCCATATCTGGATAATTTTGTGCAATGTAGAAACAGAATTTAAAGTATAGTAACAAAAAAGACCATTTTTAACGCTTTGCTACATCTTCTTCATGGCAAATACTCGAGAATGTCACAAAGACAGATATCATGGTAGTCATTCTCCATTGCTGTGGGTGGTGGCGGAGGAGCTTTTGTTGTAGCCTACAGTGTCTGAAAACTAACATACAATGGAGAACATCAAGCACATGGTTCGCTGTGGAGATTTACTTTTGATCTGGGCAGGACTGTCTGCTTTAAATCTGACATGTACACTAGCTTTCGGGAACGTAGGCGTACACACAAATCTTCGGGCATACACAGTACACTCTGTTTTAAGTTTAGAAGCGAATCATCTAATTTTTTAAAGTATTTATGCCTGTACACCCCTTATCTGTAGCACTGATTAATGTTATAAGATACAGTGGTCACGGTTTGGTGCCATGCATCATATTAGAGGCCATAAAGTCACATGCTGATATTCTGCTCACTCAATCTGAACAATGATCTTTATACTGAAAGGGTTACTAAAAATAATTTTAATCTTCTTGGAGACTTGGTTTTATTCACATCTTTTCATCAGTTATATAACATGTTTTATTCATTTCAAGCTACACAATTTGGGGTCATTTCAACAAGCTACTAAAGGTTTGAATTCCTTAATAATGATGGTTGTAAACACAGTAAATCAGATTCTCCTTTGTTTAGAGAAATCACAACTGGTACTCCCTTTTGTGTTTATTTTTTTTTTCAAGGTTTATTGGAACACAAAAATTTGTTTAGAGACATCTGTTATTCTTAAACACATTAACTCAGTAGTGGTGTAGATACATGTTAAGGAAGATGTGTTAAAGCCTTGCCTTGTTTTCACCACAGCTGAGGATCTGTTCCTGATATGCACGTCCCCTGTCCTCACGGTGTGTTCAGGCTGCGTTCTTGTCACCACTACTTTAATCCACAAAGCCATTGTTATATCCTTTTTAACCATCATACATATCCTTTGATCTTATTGCTGTTCAAGAGCTTACTGAATACATGTAACCATGGGTGGTGTCAGCCAGCCTAGTCATTCCTAAGTTCTTAAATTTATCTGATTCAAGCATTTGCACGAATACGTTAAGGGCACTGCAAGAATCATGATATTCATCAAGCGTTGCTTTGCGTATGACATTTTGGACATCTTACTGTGGATTGACATAGATTCATCCTCAGAATTTTCTCTAATTTTGGTAAAAAGTTTAAAAAAAAAAGCATGTGAAAAAGTAAACATTTATTAAATCTTTCAGAAATCTAAAATCAGGATGTTTGACCTCATCGATGGGTTATTAGTTATACTTGTTGTAGCAGGCTGTACATTACCTGGTCAAGTCATACCAAAGGCTTTACAAATGATACATGTTACTATCTCATTTGGAACTCAGCACTGAGAGGGTAGAGCCAGGAAATAGGACTGTTTTGGAACGGTGTCAGTATAATGTGGCCCCGGCGGTGTGTCATGTCTGGTGTCTTCGGAATGATACTTCAGTGACGGCTGCATTTGGCAGCATGGGCTGGCCCTGCCACAAGAAGACACAGTAAATGTATACACACCTAGTGACTCTTCTTGGTGATATGACTAAAAAGTTGTTTAACCTATAGTGGTAAGTTATAGATGTAGTGGTAAGGTGTACATATAGTGTGAAGTGGTTGATTAGCTGTGATTTGTGTGCTGTGATCTGACTGGTATACCTGGTGTTTGTGATCAGGAGAGACTGAAGAGGCAGAGACAGGAACAGTATCATGACAGACAGGCAGCCCTGGTCAGGAGAGAGGCACTGCACCGGAGCATAGACCAGCTACAGAACAGGCTGCTGCAGCAAAGTGAGCAGGAGAAACAGGTACAGGGATCACAATCTGTGGGGACTCATGCAACAGCTATAGTGTATTTCTTTTATCCAATCACCTATATACAGCGACCACATTTGCCTTTAGTCAGTGACCTGTAATAACACAAGCTCTACTCATGGATATGTTAAAAGTCCATATTTTTGGAAAGAAAGAGTGTTAAAACACTCTCCCTCATTCATAATGTTAAACTGCATAAGCTCAGTTTCAACACCAAGAACCTTTTGCCTGAGGTGACGTCATAATTATTCGAAAACCAGCGGCATGCTGGATATTGGGTGGAGTTCAACATATTTTGACGAAGGGCGAAACAAGTCACCTAAACACTGAATGACTTCAATGTAAGCCCTGTTTCTGACACTGTCATATTTAAAATTGCTTACACTTTTTAGTATGCACTACCTTAATAAATTAAGTTTATTTCATCTCTCATATTGTATGATCTGACGGTAGTATGGTTTTAGAGTTGGATGTTAGGAAGTTCTGTTCTAAAAAAACAATACAGTCTATTCCCCGGAGACTGTAGTGTAGGCTGTGTCGCTGTGTGGAGTGTTTTCTAATTGTTTATTGGTACAGCCATTGTGAAACAAATTACTCTCCACATGCATTGTCCAGCATGCCATTTGTTTTTGAATAATTATGACACCCGAGGCAGTGAGTTCCTGGTGTCAAAACCAAGCTTATGGAGTTTCTAACATTTTGAAATACATGTCGGAAAAGTATTCTAAATGCATTTTCTTTATAATAATATGGATGTCCAACATATCAATGTGTAGAGCTTATATTGGTATATGTCACTGACTAACAATTTTGGTAGCATGTATGACAGATTTTACAGACAGCTGAATATAGGTGACTGGCAAAAAAAAAACCCAGACTACAGGCCAAATACAAGGACACTGTGGTACCCTTGTAGTAGACATACGCAAATTACAGCATACCCTAAAAACAGCCCAAATTATGGGGAATATCGCCTGAGAAATTAAATTTAATGTTAAATGTGTAATTTTAACAGTACAGTACTGTTATACTCACCTCAAGAAATACTCTTGAGCGTGGCGTAAAATACCAATCAAATAAATAAATCAAATAACCTGCTAAAATGAGAAAACCAAATAAGAATGGCATAACTGATTGTGTACAGGACAAAGAAATGAAAGCTGCAGCTGACCGAACGCTGAGTGAGGTGCGGCGAAAGCTGACGGAAACCAGCAAGACTGTGGAGCTGATAAAAGGACTAAGGAAACTGCGCGAGTTACGATGTCGGTCAATTTACACCAAAGGTGAGCTTTTTCTTTATCAGCGTACCAAGATTGGTTAAATATTGTCCCTGAAATTAGATTAGGTGGAAAGACACATATGAATTGTTTGACAAGCCTTTGATGTGTAATGCCAGTTTGATTGCAGCTTTCAGTCAGGAGGTTTGCCCTGTACCTGCCGAGGCAGTAGGTTATGCCATGCACTTCAGTGCCCTCCATCTCTAAACCAGATGGCTGTCATGTAGATGGAAACAAACCGTCACATTTGTCCAGTAAACGGTTGGCGGTACTTGTGTGACCGTTTTAACAGTCTTAATGTTCATTGAAGACTACTTGCCTTCCAGCAGTATGGCCTGCATATCTGCATGTCACATCCATAACTTGCCAGAGGTTAGTGGTTTCCTCCAGGCAGACTGGCTTCCACTAGGCAGACTGGTTTTCACCAGGCAAAATGGTTTCCTCCACCAATAAAACTGTTGCAAATCATATTAATGATGTCCAAGAGCTTTTAATCTTGTGAATGAAAAAAATATTGTATGAAAATCAAAACTTCTAACTTCTAAAACCTAACATTTTTGTCTAACTTTAACACTCCTGAGGTTTAATTCAGCTTGATTAGTTTGGTGCCCAAACCAAAACGGATCAAGACATTGTTCTCTTTATATACCTTTACTGTCTCATAGCACTTGCTGACCATTTATCTTCTGTTGACCGTCAGGGATGTATTTGGGGATGGAAAGTGACAACAAGTTTGAAAGACAGACAGAAAGTTTGTTGACCATGTTAGAAAATCAGACAAAGATTTATGAAACTGAAGAGAAGACGTTGAAGGTAAGATACATTGGGTTGAAATACAGATTTATATAGGTTATATCAAAAACAGACTTAGGTTAAGTGTGATGTTCTATTGTTTATTGGACGTTACTTACGAGTATGTTCATATACATGATACAAGCAGTTGTTCCCGTCTGGCTGTGCAACTGGGTTGATTGCATTTGTTTAAAGAGCTAGTTTATTCTCAAAAGAAACTAGCTGAAAATGGTAGAATGATTTGAAGGAAATCCTATGGAACACCAGGATTCACAAGGATGTCTGAACAACACTATTTAACCATAACACTCTGTCTTCGACAGTAGCTGTATGTGAGATAGTAAAATTCCTTATGTTACGTTGAATTGGATAGATAGGACAACTGTATAAGGCAGTTATGCTGGTAATGCAGCATCAGAATGTACAGTGCTATTTAGATATTGGTCACCGGCGTCATGTTGTAGCATGACGTCATGACACCCTGGTCAAACAAAGAGACCTGAGAAGTTCTGCACCCCTGGGATCTGCTGAAATGTTCTTGAATACAGCATTAAACACCAATCAAATAATTAGAAAGCTGCTACATGTATTTCAGCACCATCATTTCACATTTCACGTCCATATTATCACATGGACATTTCAGTAAATGCTTTCTCTGATTGTTTTGTTGCTGATGTTGATCACCAGGTGATGCTTGAGACTGAGCAAGAAGAGACGAAGGAACGAGAGCGTGAGAAAAAACGACAAGACCAGGCGGAAAAGCTGTGCAGGGAGCAGCGTCAACTGAGGCAGCGTCTCTTCGGGAAAGATGGTGAGTGTTTAATCGGAGCAGGAGTACTGTTAATGCCTTTTTATTCGCGGGCATAAACTTTCGGGGATCTTAACAGAACTTTTGGACAACTGATAAACGAAAATCAAACTTCAATACAGAAACGTCAAGTAATAAAACAACTCAAGCATTCAAGTAACAGTGTTATCATTTAAACTTGTTTGTACCTGTAAGATATGACAAAAATTCTGTTCAATACAGTAACTTGATCAGACAAAGGAAGTTAATCCTCCTAAGCTTTTAATCTTTTGAAGACTTGTAATCTTTAAAAGATGAAGCTCTTACCTGCTGTGTTAGCAAATATTCGAGTCATTCACACCGGGAGGAGACGAAGAATTAAATATGATATAAATAAATCCCACTGTTTAATTCTCATGCATCGGTAGGGTGAGTGAAACTTTGGTAAACTGTGACAGATTTGAGTATATTCCTCAGAAATCCTTATTATGAAAAGGATGTTTGAAGTGCGAAATCCCCGGGTGATGTATCAGACATGTCGGAAAGGTGATCTGTTTCCTCCCAGCATAATGCTGTCTGCAGTAGAAGTGAAATATTCTTCATTGTGGTGCGTATGTGGGAAGGTCTGCCAGCAACCTGTGGATGGTCGTGGGTTTCCCCACGCTCTGCCCGGTTTCCTCCCACCATAATGCTGGCCGCCGTCGCATAAGTGAAATATTCTTGAGTATGGCGTAAAACACCAATCAAATAAATACATCCATAATTGTGGTGTATAACGCCAATCAGATAATAATTAAAAACTAAATTAACTGGTTCAATTCGATGTGGGCTTTGTTAAAGGCATAATGCAGTTGTATTATTTGCTACTGAAACTTGTGTTGGTACATTTCAGAAATTCTTGAGTTTGAACAAAGAATCTGCATATAATAGCATTATGTTTACATGATAGAAAATATGTCTCTACAAAAAAGCAAAATAACTGTGTTCAACTTTTTCAGATTTATTTCAGTATTATTAGCGTATATACTGAACTTTTGCACCCATCCTTACAGAGTACTGTTTCATTAATTCTTCAAACAACAAACTGTCAATCAATAACCTACACAAACATAATGAGATTGGATCATGTTCTCATCTACAACACATTACTTTTGAAAACTGAGCTGACATCTTCTCACTAATAAACAAATTTTCCATGTTGTAAAAAATTCTGCAGAAAAAATTCTGCTGTGTTCTGGGAACTATGGCCTGATATTTGTGTTCTGACTCACAGACAAACTGTTTTCTGTCATGTTTTTGTCATCAGACACACATCTGTTCTCACCCGCAGACAAACTGCTGGAGGGGGACCCGTTGTTATTCTACAAACAGTTTTACAGACAAGCAGAGACCAGCCTGGAGAGTTTGGTCTCTGTCAGGTGAGAAACAACCCCTCTTTGGTTAACCCGACAAACAAACTGTTGTGTTTTTATAACCATTTGAAAGTGCTACTCCAGTCCCAATAAAAACTCGGTAGAAATATGAAAATTATGTCATAAAAATCGTGTGGAACAGAGCTATGGAACACCATTGTTTAGAAGGATTTGCAATTGATAACTCTCTGAAGAGTCATCAAAAACAAAATATTCGTCAGTTTTATGTAAAATATTCCTGGTGGGACGTGATAATATTCGTTATAGGATATTGAATAGGACTGCCATCAGTGGCATTCGAAAGTACAGCATCATTTGTGACTATGCATCAGCGATGGGTGACTCGGTGCGTGCATGCATGACATCACTCAAGACAATAGTGGAAAGGAGAGAAAATTTTTGTTTCCACATTATCGGAAATGTACAATAGCAGGTTTGATACCCTGTCATTTTTGTACAATTTAGGAAAGCATAACAGAGTATGGGCTGTCTGAATCTTTATAGAATGGCCTTGATTTTAAGACGCAGACATTTTGACAGTGATGAAACCCTTTAACTGTGTGTGTCACATTTGATTATAAAAGAATAATTACATGTTTATATTTCTCAAACTATTCTGACATGTAAATCAAGAACAGCTGTTTGTGTAATCATAAACAATAGTGTTTCAGGTGTGTAAGGCTGGTATGTCTTGCCTGTGTTCATCTTGTGATGCTTTGATGTGACCTTTAAATTAACCAAGAATAGAATACAGAACATCATCTGGAGAAACATTGTGGAATATTTGGTATGCGGTTGTGTTGAAAATGTACATTGCCCTACAGGACTTTAGATAGAGCGAGAAAATACTTGTTTCATTTCAAATGTACATGTAGGTCTTAATCTAGACCCTAACAGCCTAAGACAGACAGCAGTAACAGCATTTAGTGAGCAAATGTGTTATCTGTCATTCGCATTTATTGTAAGATAAATGGTAGCCACATGTGAAACAAATGTGTTGCAGCTTGCTGTGTTTAAGTTTGTATATGTTTGTTGTTGTTGTTGTAGACAAGGTTGGGATATGTTTTTGGTTCCGGAGCACACACCAGGCAGCAGTACCATCCCACAGGATTGGGTGTGGCCAGCAGAACCGTCCAGTGGTATTTGGGCGTCAGTCATGAAGCAGTAGATGGTGTGGCCAGTGGAAGAGTGATGTCCTAAGATGTCTATGGCACAGGGCAACAAACAGTGCCAAGTGTGGCCAGTGGAAACTTTGATTGATGTCATCAGGCAGTATTGGGTGTGGCCAATGGAAGCCGAGCGTGAGGTCCTAAGGCATCTATGGCAAAAGTCATCAAACAGTACCAAGTGTGGCCGGTGGAAACTTTGATTGATGTCATCAGGCAGTAATGGGTGTGGCCAATGGAAGCCGAGCGTGAGGTCCTAAGGCATCTATGGCAAAAGTCATCAAACAGTACCAAGTGTGGCCAGTGGAAACTTTGATTGATGTCATCAGGCAGTAATGGGTGTGGCCAATGGAAGCCGAGCGTGAGGTCCTAAGGCATCTATGGCAAAAGTCATCAAACAGTACCAAGTGTGGCCGGTGGAAACTTTGATTGATGTCATCAGGCAGTAATGGGTGTGGCCAATGGAAGCCGAGCGTGAGGTCCTAAGGCATCTATGGCAAAAGTCATCAAACAGTACCAAGTGTGGCCGGTGGAAACTTTGATTGATGTCATCAGGCAGTAATGGGTGTGGCCAATGGAAGCCGAGCGTGAGGTCCTAAGGCATCTATGGCAAAAGTCATCAAACAGTACCAAGTGTGGCCGGTGGAAACTTTGATTGATGTCATCAGGCAGTATTGGGTGTGGCCAATGGAAGCCGAGCGTGAGGTCCTAAGGCATCTATGGCAAAAGTCATCAAACAGTACCAAGTGTGGCCGGTGGAAACTTTGATTGATGTCATCAGGCAGTAATGGGTGTGGCCAATGGAAGCCGAGCGTGAGGTCCTAAGGCATCTATGGCAAAAGTCATCAAACAGTACCAAGTGTGGCCAGTGGAAACTTTGATTGATGTCATCAGGCAGTAATGGGTGTGGCCATTGGAAGCCGAACGTGATGTCCTAAGGCATCTTTGGCAAAAGTCATCAAACAGTACCAAGTGTGACCAGTGGAAACTTTGATTGATGTCATCAGGCAGTAATGGGTGTGGCCATTGGTAGCTGAGAGTGATGTCCTAAGGCATCTATGGCAAAAGTCATCAAACAGTACCAGGTGTGACCAGTGGAAGCCTGGAGTTGTGTCACCAGGCAAGTCATGAGAAGTGGTTGACTGTAATGTGCGTGACATCTTCCGTAGCATCTTCCGCTTGGGCACATGTTGCCATGTCAAACATGAATAACAGTTCACAAATCTTCAAGAAACCTTGGATTGGGCTAATGACTTCTTGGAATTACAACAAAATCCTTTGTTTATTATCTTCATATTTCTTTGCCACAGTGTTGTGAATTAGTATAATGCAAAGATATTATTTTCATATTCTTCCTTCTGTGATATTTAGAGAACTTCTTCAGTGTGTTTGAAATATCTTGCATTTCTTTTCCTTTCAAGCGCCAGCAGTAGGCTTCAGTTTTACTTTCAGTTATAGTGCACTATATATATGCACCTACCCAACACCTTACTTGTAGGAGTAAGGAGTTTATTCCTACTTGTAGGAGTAAGGAGTACTCTTACCAAGACCATGACTCATCACATTTTGTTGAGATAAAGAACAGTGAAGATCATTACAATGTCTCAGTTACATTTTAATAAACACTAGACTCTTGTGACTCACAACACACTTGCTTATAGCCAAGGTAAGGAGCCTAAATATATCATCACGTGATACCCTTGATCTTTACTTTCAAGGTTTTAATTTGATACTGAATTTTGAAAATATTTAGAAACCAGTCCTGTCAAACATAAATCTTTACAGAATTAACTTAGTTAATTAATCTATTTTGAATGCCCACTGCCTGGCTGAACAAAATCATGACTTGTTGATAATCTCGTGAAAACTGCAACTTTTCATGTGTATGAACAGTAGTATGTGGGCAGTCAGTGATTTTGTAAACTTTAGTAGGTTAAAGAAGATTTAATTTCATTTTGAATTTTTTATTTTCAATTTGAAGTGCAATACTGAAGACACTTTGCCCAGACTTATTCTTCATAACTTGAGAGCCTCAATGCAGTTGTTGCGAATCCATCTCATGATGGACTTATGAGTGTATGTGGGAAGGTCTGCCAGCGTCCCACAAATGGTTGTGGATTTTCCCCCCCCCTGTGCTCTGCCAGTTTTCCTCCCACCCTAATGCTGGTTGCTATTGTATAAGTGACACACTTGAATACAGCTTAAAACCATTAAGGTGCACTACTGGATTTTCTCGGCCAGACAGACCACGCGACTTGTAAATTCCTTTTTACAGCAATGTCCATGATTACAAATCTAGTGTGATAATGCATGAAAAGCAGATAGTGCTCCTAGCTTCTCAAAACACCAATCAAACAAACAAATCGAAAATTGGTAGGGTAGGCTGCAGGAAATGTTATACTTAGAATAATAAGCCCCAAAATCATCAGATATTTGGCAAAATGCAGAGGTTTTGGCAAATCCTGGTTTCTTCCATTTATAAATTGGATGGCTATTGCATCAGTAGAATCCAATAAAATAATTGCAAAGATTGTGTTGGTGGCAAATCATAGCTGAAGATGTGTGTCCTTTAATTGCTAGGACACACTACATGTAGGCGTGGGTTCAACACCAACCCTCTACAGGGCCTGGTTGTTCAAAACTGTTTTAAGAATTAAAACCAGATTAAACTTCCATTTTCTTCCATTTTGTCCTTAGACAAAAATAATTGTATAACAGTATATTAAATGTGAAGTAAATCTGCTGCTCTTAGACTTTGACTTTGGATAAGTGCATTAGTTGCTTAGGATGGTTAAAATTTTGAATTTAAAATATGTCTTAATACCGGTATTAGCTAATACACTTTCGAATAACTGGTCCTAGGGAATTTGTGGATTCGGCAGGTCATGGCAATTCTGTGTGGCCTTGGTAACAATAAGCAATAGATTCTGGTATGGTTTACCCCAGGCACTTTAACTGCTTCTACACATACCTGACCAATTCTGTAAATACAAAATTCCTGAGCATGGCATTAAACAAGTCAAATAATGTGTTATGCATTACATGCATAATTACAGACAAAATTATCTTCATTATCTTCTTTAATACTCTTATCCTGTGGCAGTAAGAGAAACCAGCAATAGCTCTTTGGTAGATTCATGAAGTATTCCTACACGTAGCTTTATGTGGGCATCAGCACTGCAGCAACCAGCGTTGTAGGCATTCGCTGCCATGGCATTTATGGGATCATAATGTTAAGAGGGCTTCGTGCAACACTGTGATAAATTTTGTGTCAGCCGTTTTTTTTTTTTTCTGTAGGATTTGGCCTAAATTACTTAAATATGTAGTCAGGTGGAACACACCACAATTAAGCACTCAAATCATCCTGGCATTTACTGTGTATGCCACATTCAAAACAAAATAAAAGCTGTGCAGGAGATACACATAGTATTTGAAGAGATTAAGTGGATTAAATTGGCACAGTGGAGGAAACCTAGACAGATGGTTTCAGTGAGATGCTGTCGGGTTCGCCCAAAACCAGAGGCACGTCTTGCTTTAGATCAAACAGAACTCTACACTTACACAAATTGAATGACTCAAATTAGAGACTCTACCAACCTGCGAATGGTTGTGGGTTTCATCCCACCATAATGCTGGCTGTGGTCGTACAAGTGAAATATTCTTAGAGTACAGTGTAAAACACCAATCAAATAAATAAATCTCTAGATTTACCAGTTGTGCTTACAAAACTTTCAAAATTATCTCTCCGATGCGATTAAAATACGATATATTATTTTTGGTCTCTTTAGGGGCTCTTCCTTTGTCTCTCTCTTTTTTTTTTTTTAAGTATTTGATAATGATTGGTGTTTTACGCCGTACTCATGAATATTCCACTTATATGACAGCAGCCAGTATTATTGTGGGAGGAAACCCAGAACCATCCTTGGGTTGATGGCAGGCCTTCCACCATACATCCAGACCATTGTCTCCTATTTCCTGAAAACGTGTACAGGTATGTAGGTATATACTTTGTAGCCATGTAATTGTAACCACACCTTTCTGAAACAAGACTTCAAACACGAAGAGAAAATCTGAACGCCTTTCACGCAGGAGTCAATGAAACAACACATTTCTGGAGAGCCTTCAGCTACAGTTGTAACTGTCAAATGTTTTATTCTGTACAGTAAACTATCTGAGTAGTGGACAGCTTTGAGAAACAGAACATGTAACGTGGCCAACTTAAGCCAGATATGCAGCTAACTATATACACAATATGGCTATTCTGTACATGTATTTGTATACAACTTTCAAGAACCACATATCGCCCTGATGTCTCACTATTACAGAGGAGTAAAAGTGACATGCACAAAAACACTTTTGCAGCCACTCCAAACCCCCAAAAAACCCTTTGGGATTTACCCTGTCCTAACATGGTTCACCGTCAAACTTGGGTTTTTTGGTTGGGACTGGTGTGCAGCCTGCCTTTTCCAACAGTGTGCACCTGGGAGGAACCATATTGGACAAGGCCCAACAATAGGACAATTATGTACATGTTTACACAGCTATATTTCATATTGAGACCTAGCTACCTTATTTGGTATATACCTATTTACATATGTACATGATTATATGGTAAGATCTCAGAGAGCAAAACATTGGTGTGTGGAGATTGAGAGTGCTATACTACTGCCCCAAATGAAAAAAAAAGTGAAAAGTTTCTCTCCTTACTCATCAGGAGTTCTTCCAAGTTATCGGCATACATGTGTAAGTATATCAGAATGAGATTGGTATTTCATTTACGTCTGGCCTAACGTGTACATTTCTTAATGGCCAGCCCCCACACATTTGTATCTTCAGAAATGAAAAATCTATAAGGAAATGCTGCATGACCAGAAGTACTAACACTGTAATTAACACGACATAATGAAACGTTACCAGGTTAAGCACAGCTGATAATATCGCCCTCTACAAACCTAGCGTGTAAAATAATGACCTGACACAAGTACTGAACACAGTCTATAACATTAGCTTTCTCAAAACCGGGTACAATGAAATAAAACTGGGACCACAAAATCATATACATTAAAAGTCAACACATTAATTAAGAGATAAAACTGTTTACAATTAAATAGCCTAGATAAGAAAATTTAAAAGTAGAGTGAAGATTGCTAAGAGCTGAAAACCTTGCAGCTGGTTTGTATGATACAATACAGGGTCGTAGTCCCACACAAGGCCAAGAATAAACGGGCTGCAACGCAATATTTTTGACAACTCAGCATCTAAAATGGTACATTTGATATCTGGTGTTTTAACCCAAACTCAAGTGTATTTTATAGTGGTTGTATGTGAGATAGCAGCACTGTTGGTTGTATACATACATTAAGACTACAGGAAAGGCAATCTGATCTGTCCAACTGATGCAATTCCACTGCTCAACAGTTTACCTTGCCACTGAGTCCCCGATGCCACAAAATAATCATATGTGAGTCATTAATTAACATTCTACATGTTCATTATCTCAATATGTATTCACCTGCACATGACAACTTTGAACTGATATTCCAAACCACTAATTCTAATGACCAGCTAGAAACTTTCTCATTTACCAGTGTACTAAACCAAGGCTCAACTCTACAGTGAGCATTAGTGATGCACAAATGTAACTGAGAGTCAAGACTGTCCAGGCAAAAAGCCAGATCTATTCCACAACAAGCCACTACTAGTCTCAGGGCACTAGTGATCAGCAAGAAGACACCAGAGTGAGTGAGTGAGTGCTTGGGGTTTAACGTCGTACTCAACAATTTTTCAGTCATATGACGACGAAGGAATCATTAGGGTGCATGTACGTGTAATGTGCCTCCCTTGTTGCAGGACGGGTTTCCACCGCTCTTTTATTTAGTGCTGCTTCACTGAGACGACTTACTGAAGGCAAGTAAGCCGCCCCGCCTGAGCCATTATACTGATATGGGTCAACCAGTCGCATTATCCCCTTCATGCTGAACGCCAAGCGAGGAAGTTACAACTTCCTCTTTTAAAGTCTTAGGTGTGACTCGATCAAGGATTGATCCTGGATCTACCGGTCCCGAAGCGGATGCTCTACCAACTAGAAGACACCAGAAGAGAACTTTACAATACAGCAAATCCCCTGCAGTTGACTAGTGTACACTTATACAAACATACTACATGCATGTCACGGACAACTCTTACTTCACAATGTTATACAAACTTACACTGTGCAACAAATAAACACGTACAGGTACGCGCACACTGCTATGCTGGCTTGCCAATAGCTTGTTGTTGAACACATTCTCTCATCACATGGATGCTGACAAGCCAGACTTCATGCCGCGTGTGTCTTACGCAAACAGGATTACCACAATCTCCCCATTTGCCTGCCATGAAATCAACCTTGACTTGTTGGTCAAGCCTTTCCTATTTCATACACATACTATTTGACTTGACTGACATGCAGCAATGGTAATTTGCTATGATACATGTACATATAATACATGTCAATGATAACCTGTAAGTAATGTGTAACACACCAATGTCCAGACTAGTTTTTGTGGTACATGTACACAGAAATTTTCTTAATAGGAAATGAATATGTGAGTTAGAGAAAACCAAGCCATGCCAGCCAGCTGATTAATGTATGGAGAGGTTATCAAACTGACTACAGCACAGCTGTACACTGTAACAACAAGGTATGGCACATCCAGACAAAGCACAAAAATCAAATAATGCTGACACTTCAGAAATCCGCAGCAATGTCAAAATATGGTAAAATGGATTTTTTGAAAGACTAAAGGCATTATTTGTCATAATAAAGTTCATATATGGGTTATTTAGTAGTCTGCTGACAGAACTAATGCAACCACTAGATGCAGACAGTTGTTTGCCAAAAGCAGTAAGAAAGTCTCTGTTCATGTCCACAACCCTGCATAGTTCCCCCACAGTCCAGCTGGCAGAGGGCCGCCTGCAGCAAATAGACGCGTTCCCGTGGAGTCGTATGAATGCGTGTAGATGGCATTTGCATACACTTGATCCATAAAGAAATCTGTGTAGTTTTCATCATGGAGCTGAAACAAAAAAAATGTATAATACAATTAAATTTGTTTGTTTGGGATTTACTAACACTTTAAGTATTTTTTTGAGGATATAAAGATCATCTTTCCTGTTAGCAGGATAGTGCCTACGCTGTTATATTTAAAAGGCTGTCTCACTGAAATGACATCATCAAGATACACATACCAGCGATGATATCAAACTCCTATCACACTATTGAAAGATGACCAACAGACTCTGTGGCTGACAGGTCCATGTTATTGTGTTATTATGAGACAAAAGGCCATTTTCAGAATACGTTAAAATCTTAAAAGAATGATGAAGAAGAAATGTGTGGAGATTGGCCATAACAGATCACCACGTTTCACCCAAAGTTTGGCATGTAAAAATGCACTTTCAGTAGCACATAAAGGCCGTAAAATGATGCTTCTGAGGGAAACACTTTAGTTATTCTGATAAGAAATTAGTCTAACTCTTCAGTGGCTCTATAAGGTGGATGAAAAAATCTGAATAAATCAAAATGTGTCACTTGAAAAATACTAAACTTCAAGCGACATGCAATATGTACAGTAACTACAGTCACTCTCAACAATCCCTTTTTGGTTGAAAACTGTTGATGACATCCTGTTCACAAGCACAGATGTGACAGACGCATGGATGGAGGGACACGCAGGGAGCATTTCCATGTCTCTTAAGTTTTTTGTGGTGAGGGATATCTTTTTGTGACGAGTATGCGCTACATACCTATGATTAACACATAATTATCATCCAAGTAGCTTAATCACATATACATGTACATGAATACAGTTGGCATCATGAAGACAAATCTCTCACGATTTGAACACCTTGGGCCATTAAATATGCAACATATTTATAATTCAACTCAAATGTCACCATGCCCCCTACCTATCATGCCTACATGTTCTATGGAATGATTGACCTGGACACCTGACTAAAGGGATACACTGATGTGTGTATACTTACCAGCCAGCCCGGACCCACAGTCAGTCTGCATGGATGACCACAGTGGCAGTCCAGGTACTTTCCTGCTCTTAAGTCATAGAACAGAATCAGTCCTACACCTGTCCCTACTGTCACAATGTCTTCTTGGAAACTCAACGACCGAATACCTGATGATAAACAACAAAAAAAAAAAAAAAAAACGCAAACATAGTTACATTCCTTTAAGGTAGAGATAGAAAATGGACCATTGGACTATAACACCCTCAAGCCCACTGCACTCCTGAGACAAAGTGTACATGTGCTATCACACCCTCAAGCCCACTGCACTCCTGAGACAAAGTGCACATGTGCTATCACACCCTCAAGTCCACTGCACTCCCGACACAAAGTGTACATGTGCTATCACACCCTCAAGTCCACTGCACTCCCGACACAAAGTGTACATGTGCTATCACACCCTCAAGTCCACTGCACTCCCGACACAAAGTGTACATGTGCTATCACACCCTCAAGCCCACTGCACTCCCGAGACAAAGTCTATGTGTGCTATCGCACCCTCAAGCCCACTGCACTCCTCCTGAGACTAAGTGTACTACGTGTGCTAGTACAGTAAGACACACCAAACAAAATCGTAAGTCTGGGGAGAAAGACCTGACTCATTGCAAGGTGTGTCATAATCACACACTAGCTCAAAAGCCAAGATGAAGTTTTAGATGTTGTACTTTGTACATGTACGATCATCGCACAAATAGGATAATGGTACGGTAATAATGATGTACAAAATATAGTACCGGTACAACAAATGTTGTGTGTTTAATAACACACATGGTTTGAACCTAATATTGAACAACTAGAGTCAGAACATAGGATATGATACCACTGAAAGCAACATTAGCTGTGATCCTTGTAACTGGTCGATACTGTTTTCTGAAGTTTTCTTAGCCGTGAAAATATAGATATTCTGTCCACACACTATGAAGCCTCTTTTCTTCTGTACCATAAACCTGTGTGTGTAACTAGGATGTGGTACATGGATCCAGGCTTGCCTACTTACCACATCCCCTGTGCTCTGACTGGATCACCACGCTAATGTTCATAGCCCGAGGGTCAAACAGAGTGACATGGGACTGAGAGCCCACAGCATACAGGCTGCGATCCTTGTTTATCGCTAAACACACATTCTCCTTCACTTGTTGGAGTCGTTTGTAGTCTCGCTTAAATGAGAAAACACAAATGTCAAAGAGTGGATTACAGCTCAGTCTTATCTCTGAATAATTGGAATGATTAGTCCTAGATAATGCGTCACAACTTGAAATAAAATATTCTTGAAAAATACACTGAAGAAAATTTTATAAAATATATATATCAACATTATAAGTTTTGTTTGAAAAATCTGATAAAATGTCAAGTCCCTCACTAACAATCTTAGAAGTAAACTTTACCCTTACACATGTGCACAAATATGTGCATCTATAGGTAGATGCTTACACTTGTTTAAGAATAACTTTTATCTTTTTTTTTACAGTATCAGATGAAGACAACTATGCATATACCTACACCATAATATAGCCCTAAAAACATTCTCCCATTTGAGTTGAGAAAATTCACCTACACTGGAAAAGGTCTCCACATCCCACAGATGTAGGTAAGCATTCAGGGATAAAATTCCTAACTCCTGCAATGTAAAGGAACGGATTTTTCAAATAAAACATTAACTACATATTTTATTACATCATTCATACAAATGTGACTCAATAACTGATAGTATGTAGAATGCTCCAGTTCATTTAATATCATTTTACAGAAGACAAGAAAAGTCTATACTGTTGCCAGTGTCTCCTTTTACCTGGTTAAGCAGTGAAAATAGTTGCTTTAGATTATAGGCCATGCATTTCCTCTAACATATTGCCTTGACTGGCAATATAAAGGCAGATGAATGGATTACAGGATATAAGTATCCTGACTCTCCAGGGTGGCTTTCTGCACACCTACAAACCAAACTGGCTACAAGTTTGTGTCAAACACAAAACATCACCATTATTTGCATCTTGTTTCTGGTATTACAGATCCTGCTTCTGTATGACAAAGCAAGAAAATCTGACAGCCTTTGTTAGCTCAGTCATCTAACATGTTACTTTTGTGTAATATGGCATAAACCCTACTTAAATCACTAAACAAACAAAGGATCCTCTCTCCCAGCCAAAAAAAAGGAAGTGTGTGAGGTTTCCTTGACGAGCCTGTGGACCTATTATGATTCATGTTTAAAGCCTCTCATGTCATGTACACTTAAAGATTACAGACCAGAGGAACTTACAGTTCTCCTGTCATTGTATGCAAGAGCCCGCACTTTCTTCGCCTTCTCACAGGTCTTGATCACCTCTGGCCTCTTGATGATGTACTCTGGCACCTGCAGGCTCTTCAGACGAGACGTCTCGCTGTCCTCATTGCTGTGTATCTTCCACAATGACAGCTTACTGTCTCGAGAACCTGAACAACAGATAATTATACAAATATATAGGAATTCAAGTCAACAGAAATCAGTCCTTTTTTTAAATTTAAGGAGTACGCTGTTCCATGCATTCTACCAGGATTGGTATGAAAGCATTGAGTTTGTGTTCCACTGAAAATGTGAAACATATATCCAAACATATCAAGTGAAAATTCTAAATTTCTAAACATCAGCATCTTTCTACATGTATATTACCTTGAATCCATATAAATGTAGTTGTCAGAATCGCACCATGAGCACAACCTGAATTGTACTCCATGCTTTAAAGTACATGTACTATTCACAGTTTGTTTAAATACACCAAAATAAAATTGTTTACATTAAATTTATCAATGCTTTAAAAATCAATGCAGGCAGCAATGGTCTCATACTTAAAGTAAATCCCCAAAGCTGTGCCTTCCAAACTGCAGATAGATGGTCTGATATCCCTTGAATCAATTCCTGATTACTTAAACATCGAAAACAGAAGAAAAACGTCAGAATTTGGTAATCAAACATAAGAAAACCTACTCCACTAGGATCGAGCCACAATTGACCTTGCGACATCACAGAGGTACCTTCGCTACAGGCATCTGAGACTTTGCTATGTGTACAACACAGAGAACAGAAGACAATCGCTCTACATTTACATTTAATTTTGAGATTATACCATGCTCAAGTGTGGCTTGCGACTGCACTATCACCAGGCAGGATACTGTAAAGTTACAGGACCTAAAACTACCACAGATTGACAAAATATGGAGCATATCTCATTAAAAAAAAAACCCGCTTTTATTAAACGCCATACTTTCTAACAGAAAAGGCCGAAGGTCGAGACTTACATTATCCCCCAATAAAGATAAACGAAAAATAAAAGACATCCAAATTTTCACTCTCAGAATGCAGAAGTTGTTTAAACAGCAGGTGATGACACCATGATGTCTGAAGGGAGCAGCTGGCCTTTGCCCTACAGTAGCCACTAGGCTACAGACCCTCCAGCTCAGTTCACACCTCGCCTACAGGCCCGACCATGTGCATATGACGCCTCACAGCATGCCATACCTTGAAGCCCGTAACGGGATCCCAGACAACATTTAAACTGGCATTTCTGTGTGTTACCAATCCCTGTTTCCATTCAATATAATTCAAACCGTATCTATTTTTACTGGTGATACGTTTTTAAAACATAAAAGATAAGCTCCATTGTTACTTTCACAGGTGTTAGTGAGAGACTGTTGTCACTGCAACTTACAATCCGTTGGCCTGACAGCATGGATCCTTGTGTCGCAGCCGGTATTGCTTGACTTGGCAATAAAAATTTATCGTCTGTATCGCAGCCGGTATTGCTTGACTTGGCAATAAAATTTTATCGTCTGACTGTGTCAGACCTTGACTGCTCACCTGTCACAACTAACCTGACATCCACGCAGACTGTGCCCTATCTTTACTGCTCACCTGTCTGCTTACCTGTCACAACTAACCTGTTATCCACGCAGACTGTGTCAGGTCTTGACTGCTTACCTGTCCCTACCAGCTTGTCATTCACCCAGAATGGGTCAAATCTTGACTGCCTACTTGTCCCTACTAGCGTGTCATTCACCCAGAATGGGTCAAATCTTGACTGCTTACCGATCACAGCTAACCTGTCATTCACCCAGAATGCGTCAAAAATCTTGACTGCTTACCTGTCACAACAAACTCATCATCTACCCAGACTGTGTCAAATATCCAGTCATCATGGCCACCCTGTTCAGGAAAAGATATTTTCATCATGTTAAGCTAGAGCTATAGGTACAGTTGTACATATTTGTCATCCTATAGTGGAAATTCATTTTTAAGTAGCAAAATGTACTATATTTAAAAAAAAAAAGGAAAAAAAGAAATACTTTTAGAAAATAATAGAATTTATTATATTATTATTATATAGAATAACAGAAATAATTTTTCAAACTGTAGTTCACTTCAAGCAGGTGATATTAAAGTCCAAACAAGGCTTAAAGTTTTGCATTTATTTTAATTACTTGATTCTTGTTTTACTCCATACTCAAGGATATTTCACTTATAAGATGGCAGCCTGCATTATGGTGGGAAAAAAAACAGACAGAGCCTGGGGAAAACCCACAACCATCCAGGTCTTCCAAGTTGCCACATACGCATACAGTTATACTCTGCAGTGTTACTCTGCACCATAGCAGATCTTTCAACAGCACAGCTTTACATAATACAGTCTCAATTCGCTGTATTTCACTTCATATTTTTTAGGGGACACATTTTGCATGTTTCATTTGTGTTATAGGGCTACTTGAGAGTTTTTTGCAAAGTCTGATTAATCTCTTACTAGAAAACCTTAAGTGTTGACATCAATGGTATCATTTTAAGGTCTCTGTGTCACTGAAATTGCAATTTCACAAGGCAAAATTTAAGTGAACATCAGCAATGATTTTCTCATCAAATTGTAATGCAATATCAGAGTGCCGTACAGATAAATTCTGTACGCATGAATCCATATACTGGTATTTGATATCAGCATGTAGCCCATCAGATTGGTAAACATACTAGTGCCCCAAAATTACCATTCCCTACCACTCTTGCACACACATTATATTCCTTCTTCATTTTAAAAACTAATTGTGTACAACTGTGAATTAAACTTCTGTTTAAAAAATATAATACGAAATAAACCCCACGTAAAATACTCTCAAATTTTGGAAAGATTTGGTTTATGTAGGCCTACATGTACATGTATTTGGTTTACCCAATAATTGGAGAGTACGAAAACTTCTCTATACCAGTAGATAAAGCCGCTTACCTCCCCTACACAGACAGGGTCAAACGTTGGGAGTCTGTAGACAGCCAGGTCATTGGTGTTCTCCGCCCCTGTAGCCAGCAGGGTACGGGAGGGGTTGATGGCCATGCTGTGGATGCCACATGGACAGTCAGCTGGGAAACTCTCCTCACTGCTCTTCAGGGTGGGGATGACAATCAGCTTACCAGTGGGCAAGTCCAGGATCTCCAGCTATGATACAAACACCACACAGATTAGGGCTACCCTGTTCATACGCTCCATGACCTATGGGTCTATTGTTACAGTTGTAAATATGTTTGTTGTCCTAAAGGGGAAAGTTTTAAGTAGCAACACGTAAATTACTTCTATATTTTTTTGCTTCAAATATTATGTCATATAGCTTTTGCTCTTTAGTGTTACTCTGTACAGTATATTTTTCAACACCACAGCTTTTGATACTGCAGTCTCAATTCACTGTATTTCACCAAAAGTTTTACAAGTCTTCAAAATTATTTTCTTAATGTTTGACTTATTTCTTATGAGAACAACCTATGTGTTAGAATTAAAAGTATCATTTTAAGGCCTTTATATGCTTCTGAAAATGCATTTTAATTGGCAAAACATTAAATGAAAGTCATTATTTTCTCATCAAATATAGATAAGTTCATCCACTGCAAAAATTTCAAATGACAATATTTCAAATGCATTTAATTAATGAAATTCAGAACATACACAGATAAATCCGGATGTAAGCAAGAATTATGAGGTAATTTTCACAAAGTTATGAAAAACAGATTTACATGCTAATTTATTTTTTATAAATATGAGTGAATGCAATCTTAATTCAGAATAAAGGATTTATTTATTTCGTTTATTGATGTTTTATGCCGTACTCAAGAATATTTCACTTATACGGCAGCCAGCATTAAGGTGGGAGGAAACCAGGCAGAGCCCAAGGGAAACCCACGACCATCCGCAGGTTGCTGACAGACCTTCCCATGTACGGTCAGTATAAAGGACCTGTAACAGTTGAAACTGACTAAAAATCAATTGGAGGAAAAGCTTCAAGATCCTATAATCTTTGTGGTGGCTGTTTCACCTCTTTCTATAATAAAATGATGTTATTTTATTTATTTATTTGATTGGTGTTCTATAAATGATGTACACGTATGCCAACCTAAAGAATATTTCACTCATACACTTGACTGGAGTCAGATTTATAAGATGAGAAAACAAAGGAGAATGTAATAAACTAGAAAGAAAATCAATAACATCACCATCAGAAGTTAAGCCACACTAACAATCTACCATCAAGCCTGAACAGAGGGGAATGTGAACTACTTTCCAGAGCTACTATCAGTAACTGAACATCTATAACTATGCTTGGTTAATAGCTCTGGCTGCAATATTTACAATCGCTTCAAAATTTCCAAAAGGTTTAAAGGTTTGGATGGATTGCTTGTTTGTAATTCTCAACTCAGTTTGCTGTCTCATATTGAAGTTAAAATGATGGTATAACTTTAAACTTTTGAAAAAGTTTTTTAACTTTTAAAACAGAATATCAATATCAAAGTATATTTATGCATAGTTTTAAGTGGTTTATGTAGTAATGTCTACTTCGATGTTTAGGGGTCTGTTCCTTTAAAGTATTAAACTTAGATCTTTTTTTACTCCACTGACATCTTTCCATTTATAATTCTAGGGTGGTTTGAATAAAACAAATGTATAGCCAATCTATTATCAACTAAACTCTTTCTGCATACATGTATATCCAATCCCATGTGCTTGCTACCCTGCTGTGAACAATGTAAGGAATGCTTATATATGCTATCACCTTGTTACATTTTGTGCCAAAAACAATCTGTTTGTCGGAGAGCCACTGAGAGGCAAATATCTTGTTGATTCCACCCAGGTCATACTCGCGCTCTGTAAAGAGGCCAGGCATCTGATATGAGATGAGATCAGACACCAGCGGCTGAGGGTTTCGACACTGCAGGCCATAGCTTCTCTTCTGTATGTAGTCAAACAGATCTGTACTGATGTGGCGAGCGTTCAGGCTTTCAGCTGGGCCACCCTGTAAGAACACATCATCATCATAAACACTGATTTGTCAACAAACAAATTATTAGGTCATCCAATATACAAGAAAACTGATAAGTTAGACACAAACATTAAATATCAATACAATGTAAAACCTGATTAATAATATCATCAAATAAATGTGACGACCAGATGCAATACTCTGACGACAAAACAAAAGCGCAGGCTTTACATACACATAACACAGTTCCAACGAAATAAACCAGCATTTGGATCTTGATACCTTCATATCACTATTGTCCTTGTCTCTAAAGGTTTAAATACACTTTATAGTTAACATACATCAAGAGCACCCTGTAACTCAATGTCCATTAATGGATGACAATGCAGTCTGGATTTAGCAACTACTACAACAACATCACAATAATTTCAAGGTGAATCTGTAAATGTGCACCTACAATGCACAACTGGTCAAATGACTACTTATGTGTATCAAAACACAGGCATCGCTTGACAGCCAGCTGTTCTGTTTATTCCCTCAGATGCCTGTGTAATCTGTGATCTACATGTAGCTGTCTGCTCAGCTGAGATTACACCCCTCTCCTTCCTTGCCCTCCCGCATCCAGCCTGGCCCTCATACAAAGACATCACAGGCTCACAAATACAGCATCTGTCTAATACAGTCTACAATCCTAATGCAAGTACATGTTTATCAAACTAGAATCCCGTTGTCAGAAATACTCCCTTCCACCCTCCAACTCTTCTGAGAATAAATAATCAGGCTGTCATTATTACTAAGCATGTAGATGTTTACATGATATTAATTGGTTACATGATTGGTGTTTTATTCCGTACTCAAGCATATTTCACTTATATGACTGCAGCCAACATTATGGTAAGAGGTAACCGAGCGAAGCCCTGGGGAACCCTGGCCTGGATGATATAAAAGATGTACACAAAGTTTCAGAGAAATTGGTGCAATACTTTAGCAGGAGATGTATGGACAAAATCTATGTACATGAAAATCCATTATTGCACCAAATAACTAAAGAGAAATAATTATGAAAATACTCGATTGTAACTAAACTTTCATGGAAATAGGTTCAGTATTTTAGGAATAGTTGCAAGGACGAAATCTGAATGCATGGAAAAGCCGTATTATGCTTTTTTTATTAAGTCCTAAAGAGGAGTAATTATGGAAATAACATGGGATGGCCATTAAACTTCAGAATGCACAAGATCAGATAATAGACAAGATGTACATGTATGGTAAGTTTTGTCCAAATCGGCACAGCATGTGTAGTTTGGGGGGGGGGGGGCATGTATGGACAAAATGATATCCACAGACAAGTTGATACCAGTATACCCCCTCACCCCTCTAACTTAGCATGCAGACTTTTCACAGATCATTATCTATAGCTTTCCAAAGTATTCAGGAAAAATATCCTTGTAGCATAGAGTACAATCTATTGTACACAGTATTCATAGCCATGTACATGTACCAGATGTGACCTACTGATATAAGTCCCCAGCTGTGTCAGACAGGTGTATTGGACCACACAACCTCAATACTTAGTTTAACCTATGACAATCTAAACAACTGTACATGTATGTGCATCTGCCAGCAAGGGCCTCTCTATTACAGCTCCAAACAAAAAAAGGCTGATTACAAATGCTGACTGCTTTAAATGAATTTTGTAAATGAAACTATAAACTATGACTGAAATACATGTACGATAACAGGCTCATGCAAGCAAAGAAAAAAATAAATTCACGACCACAAATATGAACGTTACAGGCTTAATGCCAAAGAAACTGATCAAATATGAATGTGGTAAGGAATAGTAGACATGTAATCAATTCAAATGCATTCTTATTGACAATTAAGCACCTATATGAGTGTTTTACATTTTCTACACTTCAAAGACTTCCCAACCACACAGACATCAACAAACATGTAAATGTTCAAAATACAAAAAACAAAAAACAAAAAAAAAAAAAGAAATAAAAGAATTTACCGATAGTAGGCAGCAGCATACCTGAGATATCATATCCCAACACCTATAGAGACTGGCTGTGTGACACTCTCAGATGAATATCAGCTATGTGTTCAAAAATCATTCCATTCCACAGGTACACAGGTGTACTTGTTTAGGTCAACAGAAATATCCTATAAGTCAAAGGAAGTGATCAGGTTCAAGGCTATCTAGCTGTTGTCTGCTATAGATGCCATCAGGCTCCGGAATGGCAGAAGGATCCAATAATCAAATCGGAACTTGTTTGAACATCCTCCAAATCCCCTTCCAAGGCCATGGTCATGCTATAAATCATTGCTAACTTTACCTATAGGTATGATGTAGTGTCAGAATGTGTGGACATACATGTACATGTAGGCGTACTCAAGGGATGTATTGACATTTAACTCATCTACAAACACGTATGTATACATAAAACAAGAGGGCATTTTTGGTTTTATTTTTTTTGGTTAATTCTGTTTCTTGTAATCAAATAACAAAATTGTAATTCGAATGAAAATATAAAAAGACACAAATGAACCAGCACACTACATCCGAACAAGTGTTTTGAAAAGCCAGACAGGTTGCCAGTAATGGCTGCAGTTCAAATGGCAGTTTAAGTTGACAGGACATCAAAATTCATGTTGAGTAGGTAGTGCATTCATGGCTTGCACAAAGTGAATGTCTAGAATGAGTGAGTGAGTGCTAAGGGTTTAATGTCATACTTCACGATTTTTCATCATATGACAACAAGGAGTCTTTAGGGTGTATGATGCAATGTACCTCTGTTTATGCAGAGCCGATTTCCAGGTCGACCAGTCATTACACTACTATCCTCTTAATGCTCAGGACAAAGACAGGAAGTTGCAACTACCTCTTTTCAAGTCTTAAGTCCAGCGGACATCATTTGTTGTCGAAAACAAGATTTCTGGATCCAGACAACAAAAAATCATCGAAATTTACTTGTGTGTGGGTAACCTCAACAAGATTTCCAGAGTCTGGAACATTTGACCCAAAGATTCAGCTTGTTAACGTTTGGGCAAAAAAAAAAAAAATCCAGCAACCAATGAGCCAGCACAAGATTTTTCTGGTCTGCAGGCAATCTGGATTTTGTGAGATCCCTGTAAATAAACAAATCAGTGTCTATGGAAATGTCATCTGAGTACATTCAAAATAGAAGCTGTGATAACTTTTTGGGGGGTCACATGACTTTGACTGTATCATATGTCTTTGGAATCTGGAACCTTAAAAAATGGACAAAAAATGTTGCTTGTGTGGGTGATACATTTGACACTGGGATCTGAAAATTTGATTTGCAACAACAAATGTTGTCCATGTGCCCTCGGCTTAAGACACACCCTGTTTAGTATTACTAGTATGATTAAAGACTAAAATATGTAATTCTAAACAATGTTCAACAATGTAATTTTAAACAATGTTCAACAATGTAAGTTTAAACAATGTTGTGCTGGATGTTGACACTTTCTTTGTTGTACTGTAGCTGTCCCACAAATAAAGCCTTACTCTGAAAGTACATGGATGCTGAAGATGAATACATAATTATCTATGAAGTGTTGGAAAAAAGAAAAAAAAAATCATAAAGATTTACCCTTATCCTGGTCCACAATAGTACTGAGCAAAATGGCTAAGTCCGAAACATGATAATTTTAATAAAAATATAAATATACCTAATTATTTAAAATTATTTACTTCATGAAGTCATCAAATCATGCCCATCGTCTCACCAAGTTTCAGCAAGATGGTTTAAAAACTTTGGTAACAGCTGACCCAAACAAAAAACTCACCCTTGCCCATAATGGTACTGGGCAAAAGGTAATAATTTGAATAAAGATATAAACATACTTAATTATTTAAAATTATTTCCTTCATGAAGTGATCAAAGCATGCCCATAGTCCCACCAATTTCAGCACGATGATGTATAAACTTTGGCAACAGACTTAAAAAGCCTACTATAGTACTGGCTTAGATAAAATGGCTAAGTCCAAAACCTGATAATTTGAATAAAAATGCCAATATCCCTAATTTATAATCAAAATGAGTAAATGTTCACATCATGTTCATCATTCTCACCAAGTTTCATTAAGGTGATGTGAAAACTGTGAGACTAGTAGACCCAAACATGAAACCTTACCCTCACTCACTTAAACCCAAAAAGTTTACTTGGACACCTCACACTGGAATAGAGGACAGGAGCCAACTGACTGGATGATATGAAGAACAATTATGCATACATACTGTTGATGAAGGTACAACAGGAAGTAAACATTGGCCATAACAGTGCTCTTTGCCAATTATGCGTAGGCCAAGAAGTACCAAATGTGAAAAAAAAATATAAAACTTTTCAACTGTATACGTCAAACTGTTTCAGAGATTATGCTCAGAATAGAAAGCACCATAGTGAGATTTATAACAGAAACTATTTTAAGACCATCACCACGCATTAATAAAACACTCAAGTACAGGACGAGCTCTATATTTCAATGCTATCCTAACTACAGACGAAAAGAAACACCATAAGAAATTTGTATGTGTCCTTGGTCCAGAAAAGTAGAGAATTATAATAGACATAAGACTACTTTTTGTCTCATTTTTTTCCTTTTAAAGTAGAGCAATGTCATCCAACCTGTGTCGTGGTTAAAATGCAAGTTTGCATTTAGTTAAAACAGATAAAAACCTTATTCGCTAGGATGCTGATAACTGTGCCAATGTGAAGCAATGCTCAGCCTCCATTACCAGCTCCTGACAACTATAGCCTCAAGTACACCCAAGCCACATTACACATGTACAGCCTGAATGCCTCCGCTATCTTTAAAGGTGCATAGGACTCCCTCACATGTTACACCATGTGCGTCCTTACACTCACCTGCATACAAGCAGCGTTATTGACGATCAAGATTTCAGGGCACAACCATCTGGGTCCGCAGCTTCCAAGGTCATAACTTATTGTCAAGGACAGGGCTGTGGGCTGTACTAGCAATAATAATCTCCCAAATTTAAACTCAATCACTTTCTACAGCACAACAGATATAATTCATATACACGAAAGCTTTCCTGTGTTGTGCAGTATGGGTTTTAAATCAAAGAATAATTATTGTTATTGTATACAATTAGCAGCCTTCTATATGTATATTCCTCCAAACTGCTATAATATACATATACAACAAACAATAACATTTATATACGATTTGTCTACTCCAGGAGAGCCAATCTTCAGCTCTAAAATTTTCTCAACCTAGTTTTATAATCACAAAAAAAACAAACAAAGTAATCCCAAATAACAAGAACAGTGTTACAATAACAAAAAAGAAACTATTCTCTTTTGTGGTAGGCACACAACAGAGTTGTCTAGTTGACTGACATGTACACTTAGGACTGTTCGGCTTTGAGGAGTTTGGCTTAGTACAAATCTAACCCAATTTTCAGCACGCCTATCACATTCACCCTGAAACTGCAATACCAAATTTTGATATTTATTTATTAATTGGTGTTTTCTTCAAGGCAATTGGCACCAGATTCTTTGTTCCCTGTCACCATATTTTGAAAATTGCTGTGGCGGTTGACCAATTTTTCATTTTTTTCATTATCAATTCATTATTTCGGCTACATGTAGATTTTATGATAATCTGACCTTTTATGACAATTTCTGGCACAAAATGATACAGTTGAAGTAAAAAGATTTGTGGGCCATGATGTGGACACAAGTGTTATTCTCCTAACTACATGTATGTCAGTATTCCGGAAAATATGTCAGTTTATCAACCACTGGCTTTTGGTCAGTAACTGGCTAACTTTCTCACATGTAATAGATGTACACAAGTTTTCCCTGCAAAGCAAGATCAATCACAATATGCATACCATGAACTTCATGTAAGCTGACATCTGCATCTGTAAAAATTCTGTTTGCCATTATTATCACAAGGGCAAAAACAGTGAGGAAGCAAAGGAAGACTCAAGAATTTCCTCATGGAGGATGAAATTGAACCAACATCTCGTGTTCACAAGAATACTTTTAGCCATTTTCTGTGAAGAAACATAAAAAACCTCAAAAACTGTCAAAATGTATCTCAAAAACATTCCATCACGTCCACTAGGTAGTAAAATAACAAGGAAAATAAACGACGTTAAATCACTACATATTGTCTAAAGTCAAACTGCCATATCACCTACTGCACATGTTTGTTAACAGCAGTTATTATGACCTCTCATATGAAATCAGTCTGAGAATTCATCACTAGCGCAATTAATTATCTCTAGCCAAGGAGGAAGCGTGCTAAATATACAGTACCTCAGTATGGACAGACATCTTGTGCAACATTCAGCACTTAACAGGGTTGGCAGGATACAGAATACGAATAGAATATCCAACAAAGAGAAAATTCCTAATTTCTGCCAAAACCCTTTAAAACATAGAAGAAAAACAATGTTTTTTTACAGAAAATTTACCTATCAAGCTCTTGTCTACCAGATAATAAATGAAAAGTTTAATATGATTGTGTTTAACTGCATTCCGGAACCAAATACCATCTGTTTTAAGACAAAGTACATGAAGTCTCTGAAAGGAGTACATGTACACTGTTAAATCACTTGTCAGCTACATTCATATAACCAGTCAGTGTCCAGGCAGTTTAGTCTTTGGGGTAGCACCTGTCCCTAAATAGGACAGGAGTGTCACTGTGTGGAAAGCTACATAAAGTCAATCTTGTCTGTAGATCCTGTGATTTGCACCCATTTGTGTACACATGAATGTTATTGGATTAGGTTAAATGGCGGATAAAACTGAAAGCACTTGTAAATGTACATCCTTATAACTATTACATGTACATTTACATAACATAGTTTAAGGTAGTATATGAAAAACAGGCTATTCAACCGGAACACATATTCAGGACTGACATTTTCTTAGTAATGTTTTGCATGGTAAAATGGTAAAGTTATAAGGAATAATACATTTTAGAGAGATGCGTTGTTCAGGTTAAGGTCTACACTACAAGTGGATAAACTACAAGTACAGTTTGAACAGGGCTGTACTGTATGTTGTGAAGGGTTCAATTTGTAAATATCAATTCCACAACACAAAAGAAATGTTTTTGGACAGCCTGTTTTGGTTTTGCAAAACCAGCGTACATCAAGGACATTGGTGTTTGTTCATATAAATGTTACTGTAATAAGGCTGTTCACGGTACAGTTTCACAAAAATGTCATACGTGTACATGTATGAAAATCGCACATATTCGACAATGGTAGGTAATTGTGTACATGTACAAAATATTGTACGATTTGTGAAACTGGGCCCAGATGTCTTTTCCCCTCTGTCTGTCTCACACTTTGGCAGAGACATGAATGATATTTTCATTTCACTTACTATGTTATAGACCCCTTGAAGAATCCCTTTTGTGAGAAACATTATATGGCAGCTACAGTGGAGCATTCTGTAGGGGAATTAGGATAAGTTATTTGCTTTTATTTCATGTGGACATGGTTAAAGGGTTAGAGTTCAGATTTGGCTACTTGTCCCAAGTATAAAGATTATCACCTGTTCAACAGTATGTTACCGGTATCAGAAGAATCTCTGGGAAATGTAGTTATGACTTTAAATCCACCAAAAACAATAAATTTACTACCTTAGCCGATCTCCAGCCACCCTCTCTGTAAAGCTCAGCAGGTGACTTCATAGTTGGCCAACCCAAGTCTAGCTGGCCCTTACAGCCTGGGAATTTGTATCAACACGATGTCATTCTCGAGATGGATTCTAGCTACACAGAAGCAAATATACTATCGTATCAATCTGAACCCATAGTGGATGATGCTGAGGTTCTGATTTGTGACACTGACATCTGGTCAGACTTCAGATTCCGAGTTTTCAGACGCTGAATTTGATCTTTGTCCAGCATTTCCAACCGCACTGGAATTATGAACTGGCATGCTATAGCTTTGTCCTGCGTTACACTGCGAGTCTACATTTCGTGTGTATATCAGATTTAATATTTACTATTCTCTACTTCTGTCAGCTTCCCCAAGTGGATTTACTTCAAAAATGGGTTGCGCGAATTAATTTTCGAGCATTTAATCAAGGTAATACTGAAAAGAAAGTCTTACAACTGTTTAATTTTCCTGGTTATATTACGGCCAGAAATACTCAAGCACGTCAAACAGGTATTTTAAGCTTCTTTCGTTTCCAGCAGTGTCCCTAATTCTAATTCTAGAAACCGCTAGTATTGCCGTAGTTGTCAAACAGCTACTGTGTTGTTGTACAGTTCACAATTTGGTCGGTCACTCACTCACTGGTCCACAGGAGACACAGCCAATGGGATAGTGTGTATGAAAGTGACATTCATTAGAAACCATCATGTGGTTGTATCTACTTTTCTTTCACTTTACAGGCATACCAAAGATTGATCAAACTAATCACGAATGAATTTCCGCTTTGTTTTACACCCACCAATTTCAGATACATATATTTTTCCTCCCAGCTGTTAAAATTTCACTGTCCGCCAGGATTTCTTATCCTAACTCCTGCCAGCCTGGCAAAGATTTGGCAGTGTTTGGTGGGTATAAAACCCTTCCGTCTTGTGCCATGAATCCACGCATTCCTGAGGGCCAAGCTGTCTGGAAACTTAAAAAACAAAAAAAGAAAAAAAATCCACGGTTCTTTGAATATCAGCTTTTACAACTGTATACAGAACAGCAAACCATTTCATGGAGGAATTCCACATCGCTGTTATCACTTGGGGCTTTTTAACACTGACCTAAATGGCAAAGCTCTGACAGCTCGTAAAGGTTGGACTTATATGACGTCAATCGACGACTACCGATTGCTGGCAGAAAAAATGCATAAACCCAGCCTCAATATCTAGTGATTTTAATGCCATATTACTCAGATTACTGTGCTTTTATCAAATATGTCTTTACACTCAATTTAACAATATATAGAGGGGTAGCAAATTATGAATTAAATAACCAATATGGACACTAATCCTTTAACTAACCCGTGGGCATGGTTAAGTCTACGTTGTTGACAGTCTGTCAGTACCATTAATCCGCCGCAGCTTGAAACAAAAGGCTCATTGTGGTGTGCTCAGTTGTAAACCAAACTTCCGTGACACAGAAGCCCTTCTGATCTGCAACCATGTCCACAACTACTTATTTTAACGGAAGTGTGTCCTACTTGTGAAATGGACTGTGATATTAAAGGTACTACTAACCATCAGATATTTGGAACAAACAAACAAACAGTGACATCGCATGTCACAGCAGTCTTTTCTAACAATCAGAGTTTTTGTTTTGACGGTAACTGATACTCTGGACATACATGTAAAACAATTAAATGACATGGCGCAAACAAGTCTGGCCAAGTCTATTACTTGGTTTAAGCAATAAGCCATTTTTTCTGAGATACATGTAAACATCATGAACACAAACAAGAGTCTACCACACAAGTGACACAATATACTTCAACTGACCCTCCCTAGATGATGAAGGACCAATTTTCAGAGTACATAAATATACAATTTTACATCTAATGGCTTGCAAGTATGAAGTTCAACATGAATTAATACCAGCTCAGACGAAAGTCACAAGGCTAACTGAACTTGTTATGTGTACACACAAAATCCTTGACAATTTTCCCCAGAAACAGTGAATGTTTGGGCATATTACAGGAATGTTACCTGATCTGGCCAAGTTATTTTATCATTTCTATGAAGTTGATATTTTTGCCTATACCTGAACAATACATTCACTCTTCAAAATCTTATGAATTTTGTTTTCAAACTGCATCAAAATTTATACTTTACTGGTAGAATTTTGGTTGAGGATTCAGAGTATGTATGAATGCTTGAAGTTTACGTCTTACTTAACAGTCTTTTAGGCACATGACAAGGGGACCGCTTTGGTGACCTAATGGTTAGCAACACCAAGATGAAGGTGTTAAATTATTCTATTTTAATCCCCAAAATGAAGAAAACCTGGCAAAAACAGCATATTTCATGCTAAGATTCTCTTTCACACCCTCTGCAGAGCTCATACATTTCAGATCAATCAAAGGCAAGCTTAGGCCATTGCAGCTGACCTCGATTTTTCACAGCTGCCTACGTATGACATCATGTCTTACTGTTGCATGACACAGGAATGTAAAGTTAACTGTACATGTATTATGATGTTATTCCACTGAACACAGATTGGAAGGTCATGAAAAAACATGTTTCTTTTTTTACGTCATAGCATCTCCATTGCAAAATTTCAAAAACGTGAACACAAAAGTTATATCTGTACACTGTGTGAAACAACTTTTATCACTGGAGGAAATTTCGATATTTTACCTTTATATAAATCACAAATGTAAATCTAACAATAAACAAACTGAAATCATTTTATTTACAGAAATAAACAGCATGAAATGATGTTATGTGGGAAGATGAACATATTTAAGATGTCCATCTGCACAGGGTGCACAACTGGAATAGAATGGGGGACCTGACCAACGCCTAGCAGCAGAACCTCGAGGTCACATCATGATGAGGTCACATTAAAGAAAGTACCAGGTTACAATAGAAACTGATACATTGTAACGATGTAGATGTTACAATATAATCCACTCTTAACATAACAATTGCTCAGGGTTCTGCTTCACACTTGCCCCACCTAATGGGATTTAAACTATGCTGCCTCCACATCCAGCTTAGATCCCAGGTCTTTAACCAATAGCCTCTTCATATTAAAACGATTATAAACAAATGTATTCAACAAGCCCAAGGATGTCTGAAGAGGAATCATGTCTGTTTGGTGATAACAAGGGGACATTCGAGGACAAGCTACACAGAAGGTCCAATTTACAGTAGAACACAATGTTTTCTTCTGTGACATTGCAGTGCATGTGGACTTCATATATTTTTTATGAGCACATTTACACCAATTATTGTGAGGTAATAAAGTAAAGAACAAATGAGTTCACAGCTTTGGAGAGTCTGGATACAGGCAGGAAGGTGCCGAGCTGATCTACATGTACTCTAGTATCGCCAATCAACTGGTGCAGATTGTCATTTTCAACTTAATACTGCTTAGTTTTTTTAGCTAGGGGTGATGAAAGCATGGCAGTAAATGTAACGCTTCATCCCTGGACTGAATCATGCCTATAGAAACAAATCTACATTTACTTGAATCATTTCACAGACATTGTACAAGTATTGTGAGGTCAAGAAAACAGTCAGCAGCTAAAATTACCCTTTCTACACAAATTTCTCATTAAGTCCTCATGTTTACTTCAGAATTTTGCGCGTCTTTTTTTTCACCTTTCAAGGTTTCTCTGATTGGGACAAACAGTCTACAAAAGTACATCAGTTTCATGCTTAATATGACTAACTTCAAGTGTATAAAATTTGTACACGCAAGTGTTTGTTAAAGTGAAAGACAAGCATTCAAAGTATCTTAAAGTGGCATTAAATATTTTTTTAGATTTGTTTCAACCCAGTAAGAGCTTAGAGAAACTTTGTCTTGACACAGCTTCAGCACGTCTTCATTATCGACTGCAAGGTGACATCACATTTACTCTAGCTCTCTAATGTCTAAGGTATTTTGCACATAATGGTCTAAGAAGTAGCCTACGGTACATAACAGTTGTCAACTTCGGCGATGAAGGCCCAAGTGATAAATGTAGTTTTCTCGAAAACTGGACATACTGGAAGAACATTTCTTCCACTCCTTGAACTATTGATACCGTAGGCCTATTATATCATTTACAAGGAACTCCAGTGACCTTGTTTAAATAGCCTGCAGATAGACAGCCTGGGTATTCCTGGTTCAGGTCGTAGCTTTCGGAGAAGTTGTAAGGGTGATTTTGACCCCCATTAAATTTTAGGAAAATTACAATAGGATTGTTGTACATGTACAACTAGACTCATGCTCAATTCTGAAACAAATGGAAATAAATCTAAGCACCACAAATTCTGATCTAGGCATTTAACAGTCTCTGGATTTTGTACTCCAATTTTGTAGCAGTGGTTTCTAAGATGAAAGCAGTGAAAGTTATCAAGGACGTCAGCGAAAGCACCTCGGCTTGAACACAGCATATCAATAATTTTACTGTATTTTATAAAAGAAAACAGAAAAAACATCCCTTATATGCAAAAATGGCGAAAATTTAAATTCTTCAGCTGTAATCAATTCTGAGAAAAAAAAAATGAATATCATATGTATTCATGGATTGAATGGGTAAAGGCTCCGTCACAGCTTAGGCCATGACAGCAACATGTTTGACTGGATAAAGTTCTCCAGAAGACTGCCTCCACTCTCACCAGCCATTGTGCAGTTTTGCCATTTTGTTCTACAAGTGATTCAGTGAAATCTCATTAAAATAATAAAGTGTGATACTTTTTAGAAACTTAAGTTACCTGCTTTCGATTGAAATATGTTTTAGCCAGGTGCTGTCTAGTCCTTTAATAATAATTGCAGCATGCTGTGATCTTCTTTGCCTGAAGGTGAAATCATCAGCTTCCTATGATTTCCTTTATAAATCTTAATCTTAAACTTAATAAATCTTTATACCTCACCATATATGAAAATGAAATTCAAGGAGTTTTCCAGGAGTTTTTTGTCATTTTCATGGCTAGTTTAAACATACCATGGTGCAAAGTATAGACTATATTTTAAGTCTGAATTATAGATGCTTTGATTTGCATGGATGCATATTGAATACTACGGTTGCTTTTGCAAGAAATATCTGCCCTTCGCCTCTGTAATGCAACACATTCTTTGATCCGGCCTTGGCTCAGTTAAAAAAAAAAAAAAAATGAACGCCATATATCATTATGCAGGACTTCCAATGGGTCAGTACTTTTTTTTAGCCAGTCACTTTAGCCACTCATCCGATTTTGTAGTAAATACTATTTTTCTTTAGCCATACTTCCTTTGCGGCCATGACTCCTGTAGGTCTCCTTCTGTAGTTCGTTTTTATCTGCCTTGGTGTAGCTGCTAGAATCAGTTTGGTCTCTTCCAGCTATATCTGGAGTTTATCAAACATTACATTTAGAACAATTGCCCTCAAAATAATGGACAAATGCTTGGCAGCATGTTTTTGTTTTTTCAAAAAAAAAATCAACCCTTTTTTCAACCTATTTGTAGGATCCTCATAAAATGTAATTTCCTCTCTCAGAAAAATTTACTATGAAAAAATTTTGTAAATTCAGTTTATTTAAATGCAAGATTATGATCAGTACATTGGAGTAACACAGTCTGACAGGAGAAAACCAGACAGAGTACACATTTATGTAATGGCACGTATTCTCAAACATTTAATTTACTTTGAATCCTGAAAAAAAAAAATAGTTTATTAAGAGGAAAAGTTTAAAATTTTCATGGGAGGTAACTTCATTTACAGGTGTAACTCTACCTTGATAATTTTTTTTTTTTTTCCAATTGGTGATGAAAGGCATCCCCCAAAATGCCATGATTCTCATTCGTTATTTAACAAAAATGATTTTAAGCATTATTTAATGTAAGTCAACTTGCAACAATGCTGAACCCCTTTGTGGATTTCTGTCAAGTAATCGCCATACAGCTATGTTGTTTCGCCAAGATGAGGCCGTTCAAAATGAAAGTAAGTAGATTATTTCCATTAGGAAAATTGTAAAAATCTGCTACAAACCCGAGAAAACTCTCATGGTAGATTTTGTATAACGTTTTCTTGTGTAAATAAATTTGTCGCCAAAAACATTCGCATTTTTTCAAATTTTATTGCCATTTCAAACAACTGCTCTAAATTTGCAACTATGGCGACTGCCAGCGGAAGCCCTGATTATGGCAGAATTACGCACTCACGATATACAGGCTCGGTGGTCAGCAGACAATATTTAAATTCAGGACAAACTAAGATTTTCAAGGAGTTTCCAGGGGTATTTGTCTTTTTTAAGGACTTTCTAGTACTTGAAAATGAAATTGTATTTTTCAAGCACTTTCAAGGAGTTTCAAGGGCTGTGCGCACCCTGTTATTCTACTCAAGAGCTGACAAATTTTTTCAGCAGCTCATGCATATGGATACATGTACAGTAAATAAAGCTTTAAAGGTGAATAATATATGTCGTCAGTAATACTTTGAAAATTAGATACCGGTACAGGTAATACACATGTAATATGGAATTACATAAATGTAGTGCAGGACAGGGGATAGCAAAATGATCATAAAACTTAAGACGAAATTTTAATCATTAAATTTGATGTCCCTTTCTGTTGTTTTAGCTGAAATTTGTTGTACAATGCCTTACCCCGAATTTAAGTTGTTGGGCAGTATTTTGACACCAGCATTTAAGAACATAACATACAGGTACTCTCATTGGAGGAGTATGGTTATGTTCTCATTTAGACAAAATATAAAAGAATTTCCAAATCATTCCTCAGCTGCTGATGGTCTTTCAAATTTCAAATTCATTTGTAACCTGACATATACATTTATTTATTTGTTTGTTTACGGCTGGAGGAAACCAGAATAACCAGGTTAACCCAGGAACTAATGTTAAGTCAATGAAGAACTTTCCCACATGTGACATGCAGATATTCACACATTGGTGATACTGGTGAGAGACAAGCGGTCTTCAATGAGTCTGAAGACTGCACAAGAGGCCGCACATGAATCGAGTCATCAATGACACTAGCTGTAGTTAAATACACTGTATGTAATGAAAACTTATACCTGTACAGGTTTAGTCACTGAAAACCGAGGGAATAGTAAGAGATCTTCGACAAAGTCAATGATAAAGACCAAATACTGACCATATATAAATAGTAAATTTGACAGGAGTCAGCTACACATAAGTCACCATAACACAGAAACTACATATTTAAAAAAAGCACATTTCAAGCCACCTAAAATACACTGCTATCATGTTACATTTTGGGCATATTTCTTACACCAGATGGATGAAAAACAAGATCACAAATGCTGGCCTGGGAAGATGTTTTTAATGGGTTATCTCCCCTTTATGCATCATCAAAAAGAAGCATGGCTCTTGAGAATAGCAACCATGCTTGCTATTTCAAAATTCTGACATTCAAGGAAAGACCTCAGTCCATGACTACAAACTCACCGAACGCCAACTCAATGAAACTAATCTCTGGTGACACCTAAACCTACCTGCACTAAAAACATATATGTCTTCCGTGGTTGGATTATGTAGACTGAAGTTCTCCCTATTGACAGCAGTGGATATACAATAATTTTCTGGAGGATTTAAATGGCAGAACAGTTACATTTCAAAACAAACAGTAGGTCAGATGACACTTCAAAATGGCTGTCGATGACGAGGTGCTTGTTACCGATGAAGCTGACAGTGAATTCATTTGTATCATTGCTGAGGTTAGTTAATTAAGATGGAAACTACAATAGATTCAACTGCAAAATAACATAACAGTGCCCAATGGCTGTGAAATAGGTCTATTGCTCTTCTTCTATTCATACGTTTTCTTGTGACTAATGACCAATTGTCTTCTAGTACAATGCACTGGTCTTCTCCACCCACAAAGGGCCTATCAGTTATTCTGTCTGTAATGGAGGACACGGCCCCACTTCATTATGACCTGACTTTAAAGAGAATGCATTGCACCAGAATGTCATATTATTATATACTGTCCGACTGCAGACATTTTCCTGAAAGTCATTACCAATTCTGCTTGTTCGGTTAGTGTGGGCATGACAATCTTCATTATTTGTACCACTGCCGTGGCAACAGATCAAGGTAACATACTGTAATACATGTTTTAATTCTTACATTGTACAGTTGTATCTCATCTTTTCAGGATTATATCCAATGTTCATCACATATAGCAAACACAAACAGCTCATTCCACGACTAAACAGATAACTTCTTCAATGAACCATGAAAACCTTTGTATAACAAGTTTGTTGGCATTCACACAATTAGGAGGATCAGCTATTGGGAACTAACGCAAAGGGTCAATCAGTGCTACAGATAATATTTAGAGGTAGTGGGGTACTTCCTACTTTTCCAAGAGAGGGAGTACTGGGTAAGCCTAGCGCAGTACTCATTTTTTGAAAATACTCAGCACTTCACTATTTAGGGTCCCCAGCAATACAACTGGAAAGTGTGAAGTTGGTTGAGTGAAAGGGGTTGAGAAACTAGCAAGACATACATGTGCATATATGTATAAGCCTACAGAGACCTACCTGTCCAGAGCTTCTTGTAGTCACATATAGGGCTACAAGCATATGCATGTACCTGTTCATTGACCAGAATGTCATAACATTCTACAATAAATTAATTATTTCAGATCTTCCTCATCAAGAGGATTGAATCTGAATGATGCTCACTGACCTACATTTATTTATTACACCTCAACCTGTAGGCCTACCAGGCTTATTCCAATAACTCACTCACTAACAACTTTACCCTTTCATTTTGTTTTGATGGCAGGGGTTACAGTATTATTTCATTCTTGGGTAACTTGCCTAATGTGACTGGTAATTTTTTTTACCTGCCATTTTGGGATCAAAACATGATACGCCCGTTACGCTGCATTCAAATGTAGGTCTACGTTAGAAGACAAAAGTTTATTATTTGTACTTTATTTACTGGCAGTATATACTTTAAATCTAAAGTGTTTCTGAACACTAATTGTTCTCAAGATCATTGTATTTCGTTACATTAGCTTCCCTCCTCAGAATCCCCGATACATGTACACGTTGGACACTGGACCCTCAACGACACTTTAATATTGCACAAATAACTGACGATCGGTGTAGAATTAAAACCATACATTGGGAGCGATATTAAGATGATTTCATGCAGTACAGTAGCAGAACTGTATAGTAATCCAAATGACCATTTTTTTTTGCCCTTGCTACATCTTCTTCATGGTAATCATTAGAGAATGTCACAAACACAAATATCACAGTAGTCATTCTCCACAACTGCAGGTAGTGGTACAAGACCCTTAGCTGCAACTTTTCAGTAAGTGAAAACTTACACATCTTGGAGATCTACTTTCCACTTTGACAGGACTGTTTGCTTTAAATCTCGAATGTGCGCTACTGATTTTAGGAATTTGTGTACACACAAATAGTCATGCATAGTCAGTACACTCTGTTTTACTTTTACAAGTGTATCATCTAATTTTAAGTGCACTTAAGCGTGCAGGCCCCTTATCTGTAGCAATGGGGTCAAGGTCATATGGCACACCTGCCGTCTGACTGCTTCTACAATCTTTATTTTCACCATTTTTGGTGACAAACAAAGTGCTCGACTGCCGTAAGGTAGGGCTAAATATTATTTGGAGTTGTTACATACATGAACGTAAGTGTAAATTTTATTGCAACATACTCTATCACAGACAATCAGACAATGGTATGCGACATTTACAGTCACGATTCTCAAAATAGTGCAAGCCCATTTGATATTTCATGACATGAAACTAAGCGAATCATAAATGAAAGCACAACTCCAAACATAAATAAAGGTGTTATTCAGTGCCTTATCATAATATAAATCTCAACGAAACAATGAAGAAAACATTACAAAAAGAAGCTACTATTTGACCATACCACACTGTCTATTTTGCAGTAACACTAATTTATAATATATACTTGGGTGAACCTACTTATGGCAACTTCTTCACATTTTTTCACCTCTCCATAATGGGCCTCCGGCCATTCTCACCAATAAACCCATAAAAAATGACCAGAGGAAGAGGACATGATGACCTCCAGCGCAAACGACGAGGGAGTTTGAAATTCGTGCCTTGTTTTCATTCATCATAACTCTGTGTTACAATGAATATCAGAATCTTAGAATATCACATTGAGTCCATGTGGACTACAGTCACTTTGCTTGCAGTCGGGTAACTCTCAGATTGAGCAATACAGCAGCAAAAGTTATGGGAAAAACACACCCAAATGTGTTGGATTGACATTTACCACTCGACACGTGCATTAAAACTTCTCTAGTGTAAATCGATGTCAACCAATTGGTCTTCGTAATCAACTAACCTGCTGATTCTCTTTGAGCCTGGGAGAAACACAGATTTTAGGATGTCGCCCGATTGTGATGTACCCATATTCCCAGTCCCAAGGAAAACAACTAAATAACCCAACTAAAACTTAACGCTGAGAAGGCTTAATTCGCACTTAGCAACTAATGAACAAACTGTCATCTAAATCGAATTGGTAATACCAGCATGAGTAATGAACAGCGGCAAACACGGCAGCTGTAACGAAAAGGTTGGTTCTTCAATGAACTGATGTCATTCTATCAACTTTGACTTTGACAAGTAACAAATCAGAATTGTTTGATTTATATGTATGTTCCCGTGAGATCAACAACAACGTCAATGGTTTGCGGTCAGTGTCGGGTCGTTGAATCAGCTGGTCAGATATGAAACTTAGCCTTTGTACACAGATGATAAGAAATCTTTTAACTTTTGTCCTGGTTATGATCTTACCTTATGGCTTGAAGAAGAGTTGTGGTATGCGATTTTACAGGCCATTTCTCAACAAAAAACAATTTTGGGGTTTCTGCCCGCGCATTCCTCTCTTTAGCGTTCGTTATGATCCGCTAACTCCGAAAGAGTTCTACAGGGGAGAATACTCCTGCTGATAAGTGCGGAATGCATTCATCCACTCCATCCGGTCATATAGTCGTGTTTTCTCTCGTCCTCTTTTCTTTAATTATCCATTTCCTTTTATTCCAGGGACAGGAAAAGAGATTTTTCTCGCTGTATGCCATATTTAGCAAAGTGGTCAGTGAACAAAACGAAAAATATAGTTAGAAATACTAACATGGATTAGTCGGTAATGTTCACATCACTCCTACTTGATAATTATAAAAGTCATCCAAACCTCCTGGTTCCTTCACCCATTAACCATACCGCCATCATACTAGTGAAATACTCTTGCGTATGGTGTAAAAAAAAATGAAATAAAGATAAAACACATCAAACACAAATTCGTACCAGTTGGCATATGTGACAACCCCCTCAGGCTAGAACACAGAATGTTTGAAGATGGGGGTGGAATGTGGCTGGAGCAGCCAATGCCAGGTGGCATTACATGCAGACATAACAAAAATGTCATGTAGATATATGTAGATCTTATGCGATATTTTAGGACACTTTCAATGGTTAGGCTAGTAAGGGCCTATATAGCTAAAAGCTTAATTATCTAGTTTTGCAAAGATGGCAATATGACGATTAAATTTATTTCTTGGTTAGGCAGCTATTTAGGAACTATTTAACACGCAATCCTCACTCAACTCTCCATGTATGGCTTGCCTGTTGTGAGGCCCTTTTGCAGATTTTTGATTCACCTATTCTCCTCAACATTTATTTATATATTTGATTGGAGTTTAACACTGTACTGAAGAATATTTCACCTAAATGATGGTAGACAGCATTATGGTGGGAGGACACCGGCCAAAGTCCCATGGGAAACCCATGACCATCCACAGGTTGCTGCAAGACCTTTCTATTCACATCTGTTTGTCCTCTCTATCTGTTGAGGGTGGAGGAGACCGTGCGGTTTAACATTCAGCTAAATGATTGACTTACAGGTGTAGGAGATCCTGCTGACCGATGTGCACTGGCATGTAGGCTACTATCCTTATAGGTGTTAGGAATGATCTGTGATAGTGCAGAGCAATGGCCCATCTGCCTCTCAACACTGTGATCGCTGCGAGTTTAAGTCCACCTCATGTTGGGTTTCCCACCGGTCATTTATAGGAGATCTGTCAGCAACCTGTGTATGGTTATGGGCTTCCCCAGGGCTCTGTCCGCTTTCCTCCAACCATAATGCTGGACGCCGTCGAATAAGTAAACTACTTATGTAGGTCATTAATCACCAATTAAATAAATTAACAAATAAAATTTAATTGCATGCAAGTAATTATGTATTGGTACACATAAGTGGTACTTGGAGGTCATATTTGGATGTAATTAATGATCTATTGGTAGGTGATACTGGGAGGTCACATTTGGAGGTAATCAATGATCTTTTGATAGGTGGTACTGGGAGGTCACATTTGGATGTATTGAAAGATCTATTGGTACATGGTAGTGAGAGGCCACATTTGGATGCAATTGATGATCTGTTGGTAAGTGGTACTAGGAGGTCACCTTTGGATATAATTAATGATCTGTTGGGAGGTGGTAATAAGGTCACATTTGGATGTAATAAATCATTTATTGGTAAGTGGTACTGGGAGGTCACATTTGGGTGTAATTAAAAATCTATTGGTAAGTGGTACTGGGATGTCACATTTGGATGTATTGAACGATCTATTGGCACATGGTAGTGAAAGGTCACAATTGGATGTAATTAAAAATCTATTGGAGGTGGTACTGGGAGGTCACATTTGGATGTAATTAATGATCTATTGGTACATGTAGGGAATACTGGAAGGTCACCTTCGGATGTAATTAATGATCTATTGGTAGGTGGTTCCGAGAGATCACGAGTTATGGCGCTACAATACATGCCACCAATTCTGCCAATAGCAGTGGCGCCACTACCTCATGCAGTGGCAACTGGGAAGCAAATGGAACGGATCCCAGATTGATGGATCTAACTGCTAATGTGCCCTCTGGGTTTGAAGTAGGCTTTACTCTAAGCGCATAAATATTCAAGGCATGAGGCCAGCAATTGTCTAACAAAATCCAAATCAAGAAGACATATGTCAATAATTCAACTAAAACTGCAATTTATTCTGCAGAACAAAACCAAAATGCAGAGTGATCACAGAAATATAGACATGTGTAAAAAATTTTTAAAAAAAGAAAGAAGAAAAACATAACTGTTGAACTTTTCGTTAATTCATACATGTACAATACACTCGGCCACTGATCCGCTACATGTGTAAGTCAAACGTAAGACTAGAAATCCATTCCATTACATTCTCCACGCAGGAAAAAAAGGAGGTTCAAAATGGGGAAATTTATCATGGGAGAAATTAGACTTTGAAGAAATTAGAGTTTGAAATGATTTCTGCATTCAACAATTTTACATTTTGCTTCACCTACAAGATGGGGGTCCAGGGCAATGCACTTCCACCAGTCACTAAGCACGTATATGTGTCGGCAATTGCCATTTTGCCTTTACACAGACTAGAACAGTGGACTAAATTGATCCATTCTAATTTAGGCCTTCAATATTTGGTATATCAGAGACGGCTTAGTTCAGGCCACCTTTTCTTGCTAGTATAAAAGTCAGAGTTGGCTCTGGGCTAGCACTGATCCCAAAATATCTCCTTGTGTAACTGCAGGTTGTCTTGTCGACTTTAACAAGCATTAATTCCAGAAGTACTTCAGAAGATATACAGTATGTTATAACAGAACATAACCAGCAGGTTTGTGGAAAAAGGACTTTGTAACTTAATCCTGTGTAGCCTGGAACCACAATTCAATTCAGAATAACCAAACATTTGGAAATAAAGTCAGGCTTACACATGCATCAATGTTTGACAATGCAGATAAACTAGCACATTCTCAAAAAGATTATGCATATGCTTCATTATAGAAGGTTACTTCTTTTGACAATATATGATAATGTGTAACAACTTCTGCTCACTTTGCTGAGAACACTGTCATACTGAAAACACTGTATGTCACACTGAGAACACTCTCACACAGAGAACACTGTCTGTCATACTGAGAACATTGTCACATTGAGAACAGCGTCCTGTCATACTGAGCCAGTGTCCTGTCATACTGAGCCAGTGTTCTGTCATACTGAGCCAGTGTTCTGTCATACTGAGAACACTGTCTCTCATACTGAAAACACTGTGTCACACTGAGAGCACTCTCACACAGAGAATACTGTCTGTCATACTGAGAACATTGTCACATTGAGAACAGCGTCCTGTCATACTGAGCCAGTGTCCTGTCATACTGAGCCAGCGTTCTGTCATACTGAGCCAGTGTTCTGTCATACTGAGAACACTGTCTCTCATACTGAAAACACTGTATGTCACACAGAGAACACTGTCTGTCATACTGAGAACGTTGTCACATTGAGAACAGCGTCCTGTCATACTGAGCCAGTGTCCTGTCATACTGAGCCAGTGTTCTGTCATACTGAGCCAGTGTTCTGTCATACTGAGAACACTGTCTGTCATACTGAGCCATTGTTCTGTCATACTGAGCCAGTGTTCTGTCATACTGAGAACACTGTCTGTCATACTGAGCCAGTTTTCTGTTATACTGAGCCTCCAAATATCCAAGATCTTCTGCATGAACACGAAGCATTTTTTGATGTCAAAACAACTGACAAGTATTACAGGAAACATATATCAGTGTTATGGAACAGGAAAGTATTCCTTGACTTGTCAGGTGCTACATAGCACAACAAACATTTAAAATAGCAATTCCGCCTGCAAAAAACTTACATTATAAATCCCCATCCAGGATTCTGGGTTATTCCATTAACCCAGACATGAGTAGGGGTGGTTAAGTTTGGCATAATGTGCTTTGTACACCAGCCACAAGCACCAACCACATTCACTCACACGGTCTATACATGTGTATCAGTACAACTAACAATGTCTCTAACCAAGTCTCCCTCCCCCAATGCAATATTTTGAGTTTCTTACCTTCCAACCTTACCCTATACTTGTTATTAGAATAACCATAAAACTTTTGAAAAAGATAATAATCCATTCACATCAAAGTACATTTGGCACTGGAACAAGGGAGCCTTCACACAATTCTAATTTCAGTGCATTTCTTATCAATTTCTTACATAAAAAGGCAACTTAAGAAGGAAAGTATGTCCACAATTTTTTTTTTATAACACACTAAGATTTTACTATCTCACTGATGAAATATGTAAAATTTGATAACGTACATGAAACCGAAAAGAAAAAAACATGTTCAGTAGGAACTATGCAAATGAAGAACTATATCTCAATATTAAAGCCTTCATTTTATCCCTACAATTCTTCAAAAACATCTAGAGGATAGAGCATGTTAAACATGAAGATTAGGCCAGGGTTTTGGGGCCAAGTTGATAGTGGGGTTTGGTGGAAAAAGTCACAGGTGGTGCAAAAGGCACATGCTGAGGAGTTAATTACCTGTACACCTGACAGATGAATGCTCATCAGTGGTAAATTCACTCAGCATTTGGACAGGTGACACACAAAGCAAGCCAAAATTAATAAAGATATGACAGACACTCTGAGATCTTACCATTACTCTAAAACTTAATATCAGCATGATCAAATCCACTTGGCTTTTTACTACACAGAATAGAAGATATGCTGTAACATATGATCATGGCAGTCCATCTTAACCCCAGCTGTAACTATAAATATCCAAATTTACATATGAGGTAAATATTGCGAGGGTTACAAAATATTTGTCAATAAATTAGCTGTTTTTGAAGATTGCTAATGTTGGCGCGAATGTCAGTATTTAGTTCAGAGTATATCTGCCACAGTGGGTGGTGACCTTGAGCAAGGTCATTCTGGCTCTTGTGGTCACTAGAAACACATGGCCCGAACTTTTCCCAACAACATCTAAGATCGCAGAGACACCAGTTTTCCATTTGACAATCAGAGCTACACTCATTACTTATTCTAGTAGAGTGGTCTTGATAGCATTTATATCTGTCGAGACATGAGTCTTCCATTTGCTCATCAGCATAATTTTCATTTTTGCTGTCAACAGGATGATCTGTAACTCTATCTGTGAAATGACAATTTCCCTGTGATTCAGTGCACTCAGATCTAGAATCACAACCCATCTGCAGTTCACTAAAATCCTCATCAAAGCTTGTATACAATTCACTTTCATAAAAATCACAACCAGTTCTAATTTGATAGCATTTCTGTCTTTTCTCTTGGCACTGCTTCTTTGTCAATATATCACACATTTCCCGGTTGCAATCTCCACTGTTGATTTCAAACCCACAGTCCAGATTTAGAGAAGAGTAGAAAACCCATATATCCTCTGACCGGAATGGTTGGCCTAACTGACCACTATCTTCTCCATTTCTGTGACTGAAATCTCTTATATTATCAGAACTGATCCCATTGATATCAGAGCATGTTCCTCTTTGGCAGTCTAGACCTCTACTGTTGGCAGTATAAACATGATTAGCTGTATCATCACTTAGACTTACCATGTCCTTATCGTCCAAAGGCAAAACTTCATTAACAGCTTGCAGTTCTTCCTCTATCTTCTCTCTTTCTGTTTGTGCCTCACCATTATCATCCGTGCTTGATTCAACAATGATCTTTACGGAAGTTATGTGGCTACTTTTTGGTTCATCCTGAATAGCTGCAGGAATTTCATCACTAAACTCATTGTCTGATGCCTGAAGAGATTTCTGAATGGAGGTTTTCTCTTCTTGACACACTTTGTTTCCTTTGCAGTTGGGATTTTTCATTTTCGTAAACTGTCTAGAATTCCTGATACTCTGCATTGCTTCTTCCAGCCTGTCTTCATTGCATGGGGATTTCCCCTGCACTTCTCTGTCTGTCAAGGAATGTATGCCCTCAAGTGTTTTGGGATGTACCTTCTTGTCCTCGCACAAACACATCTTACTGGTTACATCACCATCTGATCTTTGAACATTTCCAGCCCTCTTCTCTGCTGATTTTTGACTGGAGCAACTGTCTAATGGACAATCCATTTCAGGTTTGGCTGATATTGAGATCGGCTTCATCTTTAGACATTCCAATAACACAATACAGGGAACACATTCATTTCTCTGCCTCCAGCATAAGCTTTCAGACAAAGCATTCTTATGTTCATGTCCTTCAGAGGCTTTGTTCTTCAGGCAAGTTTTGATGGCACTTTCTGAGGACAGAGATGACACACTGGGCTTTTCTGTCAACTGGACACAGGAATCTTTCTTTCTTGAGCAAGTTTGCATGAAGTTTTGATGGGGCTTCCTTTTCAACTGAGCACAGGAGTATATCTTCCCTGATCGAGTTCTGAGATTGTCTTCTGCGGACATTGGCGAATCGAAGGGCTCTTTCGGCAACTGAGCACAGGAGTATTTCTTCTCTGAGTAGGATCTGACCTTGTTTTCTGTGAACACAGACAATTCGTCAGGGTTTCTGGATAACTGAGCACAGGGGTTTTTCTTCCGTGAGCTAGTCCTTAGCTTGCTTTCTGTGGAGACAGACAATTTGCAATGTTCTTTTGCCAACTGATTACATGAGTCTTTCTGCACAGAGCAAGCCTTATCTGAATAAAATTGTGTGGGGTGAAAGTGAAATTGACAGCTTTGTTTCCCTTGCTTTGAATGACCACTTCGGTCCTCTTTACATGACTCTGGTTTTGCTCCTCGAGTCCTTTTCAATTGTTCTGCAGTCCGACACAACCTATGAGAGTTTTTACTCTCTTCACATGATTCTGGCTTTTCACCATGTGTCTTTACTAAATGCTCTGGAGACAAAGATGGCACCTTGGATTTTACCCTCAAGAGGTATGAATGTTTCCCCTGAAAGCTCTGATACTCTTTACATGATTCTGGCTTGAAACCCTGTTCACTTACTGGACAAGGAGAATTCTCAACTCTTTGTACAAGAGACTGAGACGTATCCAGATCCCTAGTCCTCTTTGAACAACTCACTTTGGGCTGTGAATTCATAGTAACATTGTCTGCAGCTGTTATCTGATCCACTGATGCTGGGCTGCAGTTAGATCCTTTTAACACGTTACTGTTAGACCTGGAGAAAAGTCTGTGATCTTTGGCAGTATCACCCTGCTCAGGGTCACCTCCCCCTTGTGTAACAGGTGAAAAAGAGCCTTGTTCTTTGACTCGAAGGTTTCTCTCATCTTTCATTTTTCTCGCAGACTTTGCGCTTATGAAAGCATCTTTCCACACCTCAGGACATTTTCTCCATGTTCTCTTTTCACTGTCTGATTCCCAAAGCGCATCATGATATACAGGGTCAGGAGACGTACTCTTCCTTTTATGGGGATAAAAGAAACTGTTGTACATTTGCTCTAAGAAAAACATAAACAAAAACATATTAGTACATTTCCACATGAACCTCCATTTCCATTTCTGATTTGAGAAGATGCATGCGATATTGTGGAACTGTGAAGCGCCTAGTGCTGCACCCTATTCAGTCCTTTCTGACTTAAGTCAAAATTTAAAAAGTGATCTTAAAGCTTAGTGTTTGGCTTTAGAAATTAAAGTTTTTATACACCTTATCAAAATTTCAACTTCCAGTACCGAAAACTGAGAACTTTAAAGGAGAAGAAAATTTAAATATCAATCAAATACCATTGAAAAGAGTATGCAATTCCTCGCAGGTGCATGCCATAAAAAAATTCTAATATGTACCTCAAGCTGATAAATTATAAACAAAGCCAGCGCCAAAATCTGCTGTGGGCGACTCCATTTAGCCTAAGAACTAGCCCTGAAGTCTTCTGTGTTAGAAGAATTGCTGTCGGAACCGCCGAAGTGCAGTTCATACATTTCTGGTGGAACTCTTCTTCCCAGAAGGTAGTGAAAAGTACAGTTTGTTTTCCGCTTGACGATTGGGAAACCAGAATATTGGACAACGGTTCCAGGTTTACACGAGCAAGCCGACAGTTTTAACGACTCTCATTGCCTGAGAGGCAACACACCCTCAGCATAAATTACAGGGTGTTAAAGATGGAGGACGCGATGGACTCAGCGATTTATGCCAGCTTTGCCGTTTTCAGGCTTTACGTGTATGGCGAGGAAAAATTGCAAAATGATGCAGCAGGCACCACCAGATAGAAAAAAATGTGCTCTTTTCAGCCTATAGTGTCATGTTTTTAAGTTTTTTTCTCCTTTAAATTCTGACTTTGTGCAACTGGCCCCATGTCTGTATACTGTTGGCCTTGAAACTGGCGTGTTACAGGAAAGACACCTAGTGACACCTAGAGACACCTCTCTCTCCCTGGAGAGACATATTTAACATTCTGATGGCCAAATTAGAATCATTTCATTGCATGAACTTCACAAATATTATGTGTAAAGGCTAGGAAATAATGACATTGCACACAGACATTACTGTAATTCTTCAACCTTTTCGCATGTTTGCAAGGTGTTTATTCAATCATATTCTGAAAGAATTTTTCCATGTTGAGTGATAAAGTTGTACTTTTTGTAAAGCGCTGAAACTGGGCAGTCCAACCAATGAAGTTTTGTCTCAAAAATCAAATCAAAAATATGCGTAAATTGCACTGAAAGTTGCTCTTTCATGCCCGAAAAGGTTGAGGAATTAGGGTCCTCTGATTGGTACCTTGCTTGACTCCCAGTTCTCGTCCATAATCGTTCCCATACCACACAAGGAGCTCTGTATCTGGGGGCACATCCACGATGGTTCGGTAATAGATCTGGCCCCTGTACTGGTACGCTATCAAGTTCTGCTCTGTCACACTCCGACAGCAATTGACGTAGCGCAGCCAGTTTGAGGTTTCCTGATTCTTAGCATCAACAAACAGATCTCCTCGGCCAATCTGAAAATGGGGAAAATAATTCCTCTCATTAAACTTCAATATACTGTAATACTCTAACTCCTGAATTTCACATATGAAACACTTCCAGTGCACTTAATGCACATTTTTAATTTGATTTTGGGGACAAAACTACATTGGTTGGACTTGCCACTTTCAGATCTTCGCAAGAAGTATTATTTTATCAGTCACCACAGAATAATGCCTTCAGAATATGCTTGAAAAAAACAGCTTGCAAACAAGTGAAAACGTTGGAGAATTACAGTAAATCTTAGTTTTAGGACAGATATTAGTTGTGCTGAAAGCTAAAATTACATTTCTCTAACTGTTTTTTTTTTCAGAAAAGTAAAGATATGGATATGTTGTTCATCACATGAACGAATCCACACAGATAAGCAGCTAATTTCTAATGCAAAATCCTCTGCAACCAATATTTTGAAACATTCTGAGAGAACTATTGAGTGTAGAGAAATAATTTGCATGGTTTTATGACGCTTGCCTCTTTAATGCCAAAAACAACTCACTTTTGCATCATATAAATAACTGTATGTATAAATTCCACTGACAAAAGTGCTTTAGTGGTTGAAAAGGTTCGAGATTTACAAGAGGTAACAAAATACACTAATCTGCATGGAAAACTAACTGTTCACCTTCCAGCAATACCCTGAGGCTTCAGCTCTGTCCCAATCTGTGATCAGGTCTCCCTCATACGGTCCAAATCTTGTTCTCTTGTGGATCAGCTCATTCGTCCATACACCCAGGCCAGCACCAGGGATCTTGGACGGCCAAACAGACAAACAGGCAGGCAGGGTATGCCAGGCATGTTCACGGCCTCCAGCGGTAGCCTGTGGTGAACCAATCACACATGTTAGGCCAAACCAATTTAAGTTGTTGTTTTATGGCCAGAACAAATGTTTTTTTCAATGTGAGAGTTGGAGGGGGGTATAAAATAAAACTTAAAAATCATCTAATCTGTGACAAATGTGGACTATCCCAGAAGCTCAAGACATATTTACAAGGTCATACAGTCTTGAAAATCAAATCATAAAAACATCAGGATCAAAAAGTTGTTACAAGAATTTTTTCTCATGGTGTTGTTGTTAGCTGCTGACATAGAACTCTATTGAGAATCAAAGCAATAAAAAGTTATTTGTAAAACCATTTACACAGATCAAGCTAGGCATAAGTCAAATTTAGCATATGATAACTTCAAAAAGTCACAATTCCCCTTAAATATCCTTTCTGCAATCAAATATAAACTCAATTGTACGATTACAATCAGTGGTAGCTACAAATTCTTTGTGCATGGAGGTTCAGGTCCATTGTGTTACCTTTGTGTTCTTCACAATGGTAAGAGGGCCATGGAACGGGCACTCGTCTAGGTAATCCAGGCCACAGTCCTCGCAGTCTGAGGGAAGAGAAGGACAGAGAGATACCACAACACACAGATACAACACAGATTTACACAGATACAGATATGACTACTTTAGAGGCACAAGTAACACAAATCCACACAGATACAGATATGACTACTTTAGAGGCACAAGCGACACAAATCCACACAGATACAGATATGACTACTTTAGAGGCACAAGTAACACAAACCTACACAGATACAGATATGACTACTTTAGAGGCACAAGTAACACAAATCCACACAGATACAGATATGACTACTTTAGAGGCACACAAAACACAGATCCACACAGATACAGATATGACTACTTTAGAGGGACAAGTAACACAAATCTACACAGATACAGATATGACTACTTTAAGGGCACAAGTGACACAAATCCACACAGATAAAGATATGACTACTTTAGAGGCACAAGTAACACAAATCCACACAGATAATTAACACTTAGACTATACCAAGTTACACAGCACAAGGAAGTTTGTAATTCACAAGAAGGTTCACCCAAAAAATTACTTATTTGTCTTCATTTTTCACAGACCGGCCTGGATAGCACAGTTGGTAGAGCGTCCGCTTCGGGACCGGTAGATCCAGGATCAATCCTTGATCGAGTCACACCTAAGACTTTAAAAGAGGAAGTTGTAACTTCCTCGCTTGGCGTTCAGCATGAAGGGGATAGTGCAACGACTGGTTGACCCGTATCAGTATAATGGCTCGGGCGGGGCGGCTTACTTGCCTTCGGTAAGTCGTCTCAGTGAAGCAGCACTAGATAAAAGAGCGGTGGAAATCCGTCCTGCAACAAGGAGGCACATTACACGTGCATGCACCCTAAGGATTCCTTCGTCGTCATATGACTGAAAAATTGTTAAGTACGACGTTAAACCCCAAGCACTCACTCACTCACTCACTCATTTTTCACATGAACATTTTATTCCCTTATGTTCATCAGTGTGAAGAAATTTTTGAGAAAACTATTTCAGTAATCTTTTACTCAATGACAAACAGAGCTATTCCAACATTCAATGTCCTGTTTAAAGTTGGAAAAACTTCCTGTGGCCTCAGAATTCCTCAACACTAGTAGTAAGGTCCATAAAGGCCACCTTAGAACTGAAACGTCTGAATACCTTTAACTCTCATCAAAAAAATCTAAAAAAAAATAAATGAAAGTATTTTTATGCATTGTTTGGTCCATCTAGTGATGAACCCTTCGATTTTGAGCACTCTTTCCCTTTAATAGCTGTCACAAAATACAATTTTTATTACAACAATAAAGTTATCACAACAATTAACAATTATCAATTAAAAGCAAATTGACTTTCCTATAAACTTATTATTCCACAAACTTGTGTAAGCAAGTTTTACTGAATTACTTAATAGTTGATTTATGAAACATACATAATTCCTGCTCGTCCGTTGGAATAAACCTCCTGAGCTTGTTGCTTGGTCGAGTCAAAGGTGGGCTGGGCACTTCTTGAGGTATATTAAAGTCTGCAGAGAGGGTGACCTCATCACGGCTACTCAGCTTTGATACCTTTGTCTGACAAAAAAAAAGAAGCAGAGTATGTAACAAGGAAAACATACTGTGTAAGCATGCCCACCGATAAAAGTATTGTAATACTCTAATGCAAGGCATTAGATAACACAAAATAATAATTCACTGCAACTGATTTAAATTTGTTTAATTTAATTCCTCAATCATTTAGCATATGAAAGATCAACTTTCTGTGTAATTTATGCACATTTTAATTTGAGTTTGGAAACAAAACTACTTTGGTTGGATATGCCATTTTCAGGGCTTCACAAAAAGTATGATTTTATCAGTCTACACAGGATAATGCCTTCAGAATTTACTTGAATAAACACCTTGCAAACATGCGAAAAGGTCAAAGAATTACAGTATCTCAATTCTCTGTTTCAAGAGACTCAGTCAAAATCTGCATGTTTAGAAAAGCATATTATCTCCCCTTGGCTCAGACCACTTCACTTTGTACTTCTCATGGAAAAACTGGTTTTACATGTATGACTTCCTGATTTCAAACACCTCGTGGTAGGTTCATCAGTTAAGCAAATAGTTTTGAGCTAAAAATATGCTTTCAAACATGCCCATCCTCATTCGGAACATGCAAATATTCTTACAAGGTCTGCTTCATATGCAACCCAAAGCTAAACTGCATGAATAGGCCTGTAATATGTACACTACAAAATACTGCAGCTTTTTGTGAGAGGAAAAAATTGTAACTCCCACCTTGTTCTTTCTCAATGGTTTCCTGGCAAGCTTTAGGTCTACTAAGAGAAAAAACAATGAACAAAAATAAGTTGAAAACTGGAACTGCAAAGCAGTTTGGCATGGGTCCACTTTGTTGTCGTAATTATCATTGTACACAATGAGAAAGAAGACTGAAGGGCTATATCTAAGTGAATAGCCATTTTGGAAAATCATGGACAGTGCAGCAGAAACCAGCCAGTTAAATGAGCGTATATATCAGTCCAGTTATCTTCTAAATCAATGTTACAGGCACAGTGTTGAACATCTCTGTCTGAAAGAACACTGGTGTCATTTGAATGCTTCCTAGCTCAAAGAATGCATGTCTAGGGCTACTTTTTGGTGTAAGTTTCAGATTTCTTGCCATAGTCCACTAAATTTTTGTAACTAAATTTAGCTTTTGACTATATCTCAAAAAGTTACAAAGATAGACCAAAATCTGGAATAACCAACCCAAAATACACCAGAATATGTAAAACCAAAAATTGAATCTTCAAAACTGGTTGTGATGTTACAACCGTGGCCAATGGCAAGCTTTCACAATTTTTAAGGAGGTGGATATTTTTTGCAAACTTAATATATCTCAGATGAGTCTGCATGTACCCGCATATCAAGTTTCAGAATAATGTGTTCACTGGTCCTTGAGAAGACATAGTAACCTAGAAAAAGCGTAATTACCCATTGAACAATTTCAGGTATTGGGGAATTTTGCTGAAAAATTTCAAGTCAATCAGTCAAAATTAAATAAATAAACATAATAATGTGAACGAGAGCAAAAACGGCTCTGTATGCTTTGCACCAATTACATTGGTAATAGTAATGACAGCTATACAAAAAAGGAAACCAAATGAAAAAGAATACCCTGGTTTTGAACCCGAGACTGAGAGGTATCACATCCAATGGGACTAGTACTTTAAGCTAGCACAGAGATTAAGTGGCTTTGATCTTCTACTCATAGTCAGGAACGAAAGACTCAAAGAATATACTCTTGCAAATTTGATGCCCGTTGCCATGTTAAACTGCAGTTACAAGTTTCATGTTAACCTGCGTGGTCCCTTAATTATATGTTGTGATACAGAATTTTTATGAAACATCGGTGAAGTAAATATTAACATCTAATCATTTCAAGAATAAATGGAACATCTGCCTGTAAATAATAAATCAACACTGTGCTCAAAACTAAAATTTCATCTCACTGTCTTCATCATATTCATTTTTAAGCTGCATTCGTAATAACTATAACAGACGTTCATCTACCTTTTCTGGTCCTCACTGGAACTTCATACAACTCCATACTGGGAGTCCATTCTGGATCATTGGCATCAGAGTTATCCCCCTTCCACCTAACATCTTCACCTTCTTGACAAAAGCGTTTTCTCTTTGATTTCATAAAATCAGGCCTTTCAACCAAAAGACCTGAAAAACAAAATAAAACTGGATGTTGATAGCTCAAAACTACATGTACACCAGAGGACAGTACAGACAGATCCTAGCCGAATATCCCATGTCCATATGTGGATGGTTCAGCCATCTTACACGAACCTGATGCACTCCCTACTGTCATCCTGGCACGATCTTACACCCATGGTGAACCCAAGAAGGTACCATCATGAGGTTATCATCCTGCAATCCTGATCAAGATTTGTCAGCGTTCATGCTGTGTTTGTTACAAACTTATTTACAGCAAATCTGCCGTGTCTTCATGTATTAACGAGAAATATTTTTCTGCGCTCAACAATTTCCCGCAAAATTCTAAGGCACAGGTGATTGTAGTCTACTACTTGTGACTACTGTGCACACACACACCAAGTCTATAGCACAGGTGTTTGTAGCTTACTACTGGGGACTATTGTGCACACACACACCGAGTCTATAGCACCAGTGTTTGTAGCCTACTACTGGGGACTATTGTGCATGCACACACCGAGTCTATAACATCGGTGTTTGTAGTCTACTACGGGGGACTATTGTGCACGCACACACCGAGTCTGTAGCACCAGTGTTTGTAGTCTACTACTAGGGACTATTGTGCACGCATACACCGAGTCTATAGCACAGGCGTTTGTAGTCTACTACTTGTGACTACTGTGCACGCACACCAAGTATGTAGCACCTCTGCTTGTAGTCTACTACTAGGGACTATTGTGCACGCACACACCGAGTCTATAGCACAGGCGTTTGTAGTCTACTACTTGTGACTACTGTGCACAAACACACCCAGTCTGTAGCACCACTGCTTGTAGTCTAATACTGGGGACTATTGTGCATGTACACACCGGGTCTACAGCACGGGTGTTTGTAGCCTACTACTGGGGAATATTGTGCACGCACACACCAAGCATATATAATACAATGTTAATTTTAAAATTACATGCTTGTATAGATTGGAACACTGCTGGATGATGCTGTGACATCATCAGTAAATAATCTGCAGACATCTAAACAGTTACACTGCTATTTTCATGCTGACTCGTCCCAAGAACATACACGTGTCGATATTGTAAAATCATACGCTGCAGAATGTTGCAAAATGATGTTCAGATCCTCCGGCCAAGATGTTACCATCGCCAACCGCGGAGCCATTATGGGCGCAGGATATTCGACTGGAGTGCGGCTGTACTCTTGGCAGAGAATAGGAAGAGCTAAATCATCTTTTTACCAGCATGTGCAGATATTTACATAGTCAATGAAGAGTTAAACACTTATTTAACCAAAGAGGGAAAACTGATAAGTTTACCCATAGACGTTAACGTTTCATAATTCAGTTTCAGGTTTCTGAGTCTCTTTCTCTCCAGTGCAGAGAAGCGCCGCAGGTTTGTGATGGAGAAGAAAGCTGCCAAGTCCTCATCATCAGGGTTGGCGTCAGAGTCTTCTGCTGATGAAGAACGTACGTGGCGAGGCTGAAATCAAACAAGCCATAAATACTGGGGTTGATCTTACAGGCAGAGAGCAATAGAACAGATTGTAACTCCTTGAAAAACTGCCTTCTCATTTCATTTTTATTTTTGCACATTACCTAGGAATACAAGGATTTCTCTAATACAAATGAAGTGAGATTTATGGTTGAAAAAAATCAGACAAACCAGTCAAAGCCGCAGAAGAATTAACCAGCGAGAGCTGAATTCAAAAACTCAAAACTACATTGCTCAAGGGCCAGTCTCCTTTGCTTTTTACCACCAACAAGCCCAGTAAATACTTTAACTACTTTTTTATTAAAAGTGTCCTGACCATTTCCATTTAAATCCATATTTCTTAACAAAATTCTAACATTAATGGTGAACAGCTATTGACTACACTTCCTTTCACAATTACATATATATGATATACATTATATTGTTTGTAATTTCACAAATCAGAAACCCTATGGTCCAAAGTTAAAAAATTTCATGCTTCCCAATAGAGCCTCTTAATATGTATACAACATACCCTTTTGTAGGTCATCCTTCAGTAAGATGTCTGGTACATTTTCACATTGTACTGAACTATCTGAAACAGAAAAAAACAAAATCCCAATTCAATCATTGCACTTCACAGGGAAATAGATGACAGTCAGGTGCTGTGATTTACAGAAGCACAGGATCTTGTCATGAGAGTGTTAAAAAGCATGAAACTGAAAGCAAGTGGCCATAATGTAAATGCAAGCTAGACCTATCCAGTAATTTAAGAATAATTTAACGAGAATACTAACCAGTACAGTAACAGGGGAATGAGAGTCCCAACCGGTACAGTAACATGGGAATGAGAGTCCCAACCGGTACAGTAACATGGGAATGAGAGTCCCAACTGGTACAGTAACATGGGAATGAGACTTTGAGTCCCATCTAGTGATGGAAGAGGGCACTGAGAGTCCTATCCAGTGATAGGGCATGTCTCCAGTAATCTAAAAGAGGAATGCGAGTTCAATTCAGTAATATAATGGGAAAGGGAATCCTTAACAGAAATGTTTCACTGAAATGAGTAATTAAGAGTAATGTAAAGGGATTCCTATCCAGTCATGTAACAGGGGAATGAGAGTCCTATCCAGAAAAGTAAAAAGTGATGTAACACAGCAGTGTGAGTCAAACCCAGTCATGTAAACGAGGAACATCAATCCTTTCCAATAATGTAACAGGGAAAGGAGTCCTATCTGCTACTCCTATCAGTGGCTGTTTAACATTTACTTTTCTTTCTTTCTCTATTTTTATTATTATTTTCAAGTCATGTACATGCTTCAAAGTCAACTTGGAGACACAAAACCATAAATGGACATGTTTACTGGAAACAATTCTTAAAAAACTTGGTTCTCAGTCTCTAAAAGCTGTGTTCATTATAAGCATTTGGCTTACAAACTTGTCAGATTGAACTAATCAAATCAAAATACAACAAATCCTACTGTGTGAACATGGGTCCACATAACTGCCACGTATTTGCAACCATACTGGCATGAAATACAAAAAAGAGGCAGAAATTCACTTAAAATATCCTTAAAAGACAAAACTCAATTAATTTTTTCACTTGAAGAGAGTGCCACTGACTACTCGCCATCGCAAGGCCCATGGACATAATGGAAGCATCCGCTTCAGGAGCGGTAGATCCAGGATCAATCCTGGGTCAAGTCACACCTAACAATTTAAAAGAGAAGTTAACTTCCTTGCTTGGAGTTCAGCATGAAAAGGATAGTGCAACGACTGGTTGAACTGTATCAATATAATGGCTCGGGCGGGACGGCTAATTTGCCTTTGGTAAGTCGTCTCAGTGAAGCAGCATTAGATAAAAGAGGGGAGAAAATCCCTCCTGCAACAAGGAGATAAATTACACATACATGCACCCTAATGACTCCTTCGTCGTCATATGACTAAAAATTGTTAAGTATGACGTTAAACCTCAAGCACTCACTCACTCACTTAATGGAATGAAGGGAAACCTAGAAGTTTATTTTTTATTTGATTATTGTTTAACTTTGTACTTAATTTTTCACTTGAATACAACAGCAGTTTGTTTTATGGACGGATAACACCAAAGTACCTTTTGTAAACCACCAACTACATATTAGCTAAAAGACATTAGACCATATGTATACATATTTATCGATAAAGAGTCACATTTAAAGTTCAAAATATGTCACTTTTTTGTTTTCGCGATTGAGGATAACCGAGATATCGCAGTCTGAAGTAAGCAAAAACTCCTATGAAGGCAAAAATGCTCTCAATATTAACCAGTCCAGGGTGAGATATTTCTGCCACCCGAGAAGGCATCTGTTCAGCTGTGACATCACCCGTTTCTAGTTCACCATTTGGCCATATAGAAGTAGTGTTAAATCAGCTGTTTTCCTTCTGATTACAAGTAAACTTTGAAATACTTTAAAGCCATTTTCAAGGAGATAGTCGCATATGCCTGGCCTTATTCCCCAAGGTCTCATCCAGGAGAGCACAATGCATGATCTTCAGCTGTAATAACAAGGTGGATCGTACTTTGCGCTATATAGTTACCCAGCACGTATAATAAGAAATGCCTACACCTGTTTAGGTCTGTACGTACTTCACCACTGAAATAAATTTGGTTATACTGTTGGTTGTCTTTTAAGTAGGCCTACTGACCAAATTCTACTGACACCAT